>NW_026561806.1:0-52472 GCF_028858705.1 Grus americana | reverse complement strand
TCTGCAGCCAGTCCAGAACAGTGCAGTCCCCCCAAACTTTGTGTCCTTCTCCCATTCCCTGAGCAGCTGTCATTCCAGAAGCCACCAAGGAATCTCATAGTGCCTCACAGTGGCAGGAGAGCAACTGGCACTTCACCTCAGAGTCGACTGAGGGAGGGGAGCAGGAGGGACTGGCATCAGGTAAAAAGCCAGGCAGATTCCCAGGAGGTGCCATGGGATGCCATACAGACCTCCCGAACAGGCACGCGGTTGCAGAGACACTGCCTCAGAGACCATTTTGCGGTAAGGTGGGGCTTAGCAGAATGCAAAGCAGCATTAACCTTCTAGATCAAGATGCTCGAGCCCACTTAAGTGTCTCAGCGGAGCTCAAGGGAGAAGGGTTGGATGGATTTGGAAATCACGGTGCATCTCAACAGCTTGACATGAAACCAGTAAACTCGACTCACCTTTTCCCTCCTCCTTGCCCCAATGCCCTGAGAACATCTGGCTGGGCTTGGAGGACCCAGGCTGTCAGCTGAGAGAGAGAGAGAGAGAGAGAAGCCAGCAGCTTCCTAGCCTGGCCTCCAGCTGGGAGCCCAGGGATGGGACACACAGAGCAGGACCGAGAGCCCTGAAACGCTCCTCCAAGGTCATGCTGAGGCTGCACGTTCTGCCCAGTGCTGCCACCCCAGCTAAAAGCACAGCCTGTCAGGTTTTCACAAGGGAAAGGCCCAGCAAAGTCTTCTTTCATAATGCCCCCCACACCCCAAAAGGCCGTGCTGGCTGCACAGGGAAGGTGTCGGCGCCTCTGCTTTTGCAGATGCTGTAGCCAGCCTCTGACCGAGTCCTGTAGCCTCCAGTGATGCTCCTCCCCCCGGCCTCTGCCTGTGAGATGGTCCAGGAGGTTTTAAAAGAGTCAGCCTGGCTGTCCAGGGAGCCATCTCCTTCCCGGTCCAGCTGTGATGCTCACTGCTTGCAGCCATCGGGAGGACGGACTTTGAGAGCATGACAGACCAGGTGACTAGCTCCAGGGCCTGTCCACAGCTGGGCTGGCCAGGACCCTGCTCCCCGCTGAGCTCTTTGCAGGACCACCGCTGAAACCAAAAGCCATGCCAGCAGGTCTCAAACTAGACTGTGGCTTTTTGTTTCAGGATGCTGTTTTACAGGAAGGCAGGGGCTGGATGCAATCTCTCGACCTCCCCACTGGGAGCCGTTTGGCTTCTTGACTCTTCCAGGGGTCCACACAAAGGCTCGTGGAAAGCAAGGCTCCCCTGCAGCGTGGGCCCTGCGCCCAGCTGCCTTTCAAGCAGTCAAAGGAGAAGTTTGGTTCCTACCCAGGACAAGGTCTCTGAGAAAGGGGAGCTTCGCCTAGCTACCTTCTGCTGGGATGTGCTTTCCACTGGAATTTGCTGCCTGGAGAGCTGCTTATTTATTTCTTGAAAGTTGTCAGGCTTAGTTCCGGGAGGATGGGGGCTAATCTGTGCTTTCGTAAGAATAATACAAGACCTGAGCTTCCAACTTAACTCTTGACTTTTATCTTCAGCACAACCGGATTTTGCCTCTTTTCCCTCACACCCGTGGAGGCTCTGCGTGATTTACCCTCCCTTGGTAAGAACAGGAATGGCTCTTGTCTCTGGGCAGCAGCCTCGTGCCGAACGATGCCCTGTACCTTGCCTCCCCAGCCGCCCCTTAAAGTGCTCTTGCTAGCATCTTTCTCCCTAACTTTCTGGGACTGTCAGTACTCCATCAAACATTTTCTATGCTTCACCCTAGAAGTGGCCGTGCATTTGGGTGCGGGCTACTTCCAAGCCTGATGCCTGTGAATCAAGTTTGCTCTCTAAGCAGCCAAGCAGTCCCCTGCCAAATCGTTCCCTCTCATGCATGACCTTACAAGAGACACTAGCAAGCCCTCCCACAGCTTGCTGCAAAGCTGGCTGAGTAGCTGCTTCTAACAGAAGGCTTCTACTTCCTTCTTTCTCCTCCCCGAGTGTGTGGGCCTGGAGGAAAACAAAAATACCACCTCGACCCATAAGGGGCTTGCAGATGCCAAGAAACAAATGGAGGAAGGTGCTTACCCCATGCCAGCGTCTGGATCTTTGCAGAAGGTATCAGCATCAACCCGAATACGGCCCCTAGATGCAGCAGGCTCATGAGGATGATATTCCTCCAGACGTATCGCATGGGGGGCTTGGGGCCCTCTTTCTCCCGGTAGGTCTCATCAAAGATATCGTCTATCATGCCCCGGTCTCCTGCCAGCTCCTCGTGATTGAGGAAGTCCTTCTCCGTGACGGCATCTCCATTCCTGGTCACCCGGGAGGTGACGGTGCCGACGGTGGTGCTGGAAGCGGAGGAGAACTCCTTCGAGAGGTGGCAACGGAGATTTTCAAGAAAGGAAAAAGGGAAAACAAAACAAGAAGTTGGTGGTTACCAATGCAGGGAATAGAAACACGAACAGCTAGGCCGGCAGTACCAAAACTCGTAGCCTGCAGTTTCCCTGGCAGGCTCCGTTCTTTCAGCTGAGCCCCTGGCACCAAGAAGAGCCCGCTCTGGCCCCATGGAGTCATGGCCTGAGAGGGAGGGGGCCTGATCTCTCTGAGGAGAGGAGGGGAATGATGGACAGCGTGCAGAAAGTAAAGCAAAAGACTTGAAAGCCAGTCTTTTTTCCACCAGTGGCTTTGGTGAAATCCTTTGCAGGCTGCAAGGATTTTTGTTTTCCTTCAGTTTTATTAGTGGGCGTTTTTAGGTGGGCTTGCGGTCTGGGCTTGCGCATAAGCAGACAACAATAAAGGAAATCTTGTGAATGAACAAAGAGGTGGGAGAGGAATATGGTCTGAAACACGGTTTTATTATAAATCATTGGGCTGCTCCAGATATCCTGCCTCTCTGTGTCCGCCCAATCCCTAGGTCAGCAATGTCAGCAAGAGCCACAGGGAGATTCCTCTGGGGTGCCTTCTCATCTCCCCTTGCCTCACCTTCCAGGCTGGGACGTGGCAGCCCCGACATGCTCGGAGATAGTGGACGGAAGCAGTCGAGCAGTGTGCTTCCAGTTAAACGTCCTATCCCATAGCTGCTGCTAAGCCTCTTATCCCTCTCCCGCTTTCCACCCACAGGCAAACTGAGGCACGGGAAGACAATCCTCTGAGCCGAGGCCACCAGCGTGCAGAGAGGAAGTTTTAAGCAGCAGGTTGGCTCAGCCTGGCTCCCGGCGCCCTCCTGTAACTGCGACACCACATTCCCTCTGCACACGCTTGTTTGCCCCGGCTGAGTGACAGACAGCCTGCCCGATCAGGCATGCATGACGAAAGGAGCAGGCAGGACTGACCCTAATGAGACCGCTCACTGAACCCTGAATCACCGATTTCCATCTCCATCTCTTTGGCAGGCTCGAGCCCAAAGCGCCCAACGGGGCTCGACCCCGGGGGTGCCAAGCACGTGGGACGCCAGCGGCGGGAGGGCACGCCGCCCCCATCCCCTCGCCTCCTGGGAACCTGCCCGAAGGACTCGTCCCTCTGCTAGCCGCACCGCCGCCTCCACGTGCGAAGGGGCAATAAAGGTCAGCCAGCAGGAACGGGAGAGCCGGGACCGCGGGAGGGAGCATGGCCAAGCTGGGAAACCTCCTTTCCCCATAGAAATCTCTCCTGAATTAGCAGCAGCTTCCCACCCAGGCACCCAGATTCATAACAGACCACCGTCCCGCCATGGCCTAGTTTCCCGGGGGAGGCATTAAAATCAGGCCAGGCGGCTTACGTGGCCACCCCAACTCCTCCCTTTCCCAAGGGTAGAAACTAGAGGGTTACAGACATACCTTCCTACGGGGAGGAGCTGGCAAAGCTGACAGATTCCCCACATTTGGGAAGTAAAATGATCTCTACAGGGGGAGCCCTCTAAGTTTTTCCTTCTGGAATCAGAGGTTAGGAAGGAAAAAACCTGGACACGAAGCAGCCTGCTGCTTTCACAGAACCCAGGCAGCTGCTGCTGAGCTCGGGAGCGGCTCCACTGCATCCCAGCTATAGGCTGTCTCTGCCTGCTTGCCTAATTAATGTTTAGAGGCTGTGATACTCTGAGCTGCTGGAGAATTTAGAGGCAATACCCCCCCTCCAAAAAAAAAAAACCAACCAGCCATGAGAAACATCTTCTCATCCAGAGATTAGGCAAGGAAAAATCCTGCCCGTTCCAAAGCGTCAGATATTCTCATCTGGCATTTTGGCAGGAAGGCACCATTTTCTTCCTTGGCTGGAAGACAATCTACCAAAAAGACCTAAGACTTGTCTATGCAGGAAAAATTCCCAACAGAGATCTGGTGGTATAATTAGACGGGCAACGCTCCCCATATGGACATGCTGCTTCCAGAGTAAGAGTGTGGGCTTGGAGTTGCAGTTTTCCTCCTCTGCGATAGCTTATGTCACTGTCAAAGTTACACAGGGGCAGAGGAGGAGGAGGAGGAGGAGGAGGGAGAGGGCAAAGGAAGTAGCAGAGAGGAAAAAACCCTCTTCTTCCAGAGTCATAGGAGCCACATGAGGAATTTTACCAGCAGACCTATGCTGCTGGAATTACACTGATATAATGGAACCGGTCATTTCTCACATGTAAACTAACCTGAAATCAAAAGGGCTATAAAGCAGCTGTAAAACACAGCTCCACCATTACAGACTTGGCAGGGGGAGCCTGGGGGGAAGAGGGAGGGCGAGTGGGCAGCTATTTAGCTGGAGACCGGGGAAATGAGGAGGAAAGAAAGCGGATTTTTATCCCCTTATGGTCCTAGTGGCTCCTGCGGCTCTCCCTGAGGAAAATGGGATGGGGACTGATCTGGGGTCTAGAGCTGAGAGGGGGAGGAGGCCAACTAAATCATTTTCATCAGCTCTCCCTCATTTCTGAATGACTTTGCAGCTCTCATCTGCAGAACAGATGTGCTCCCCCATCTCCACCCCCCCACCCCCCACCAGCATTGAACACGCCATAGGTGATCCTGGCACCCAGCCAGCTTATACAACCAACTGCAGCTCAAAGGCTCCGGTGCTGGGTTCAGCCTAGGGGCCCCAGGGCACTCCATCTCGGGTCCACTATATTTGAATATGCCCAGCGTGACCCAGGGACAGGATTCTTTCCAGCCTCCAGGATATGCCCCAAAATACGTGCCAACACCATGAAACGTGGTCTGAGCACGCTGCCCTTGGCATCCGTTTCGGGTGCGGAGAGGAGGAAAGTGCTTTCCATCACAGCATCCCTGGAAGGTCACGGCACCTGCACAAAAGGGCCGGGGGAGATCCTGCGTGCTGGCCACAGCCCAGAGAGCAGGGCTGTGATTTACCTCCACTCCTCTGCATAGGCAGGAGGGGGAAGGATGAGAAGGCGGGAGCGGGAATACCAGAATCAAGCCCCTGCCTCCCCTCAGGCAAAGGGTGGCTGCCAGGAGGGGCAAAAATAAAAAAATCAAATCTGTAAAGATCCAGCAACTCTACCTGTCTTCCTGGTGCCGGGTTGTTACCAAAAATGGGCAGTCTCCCCATTGCACATTTGCTTGGCTCAGGCAATGCGGACACAGTCATTCATTTCATCTGGGCAGCTGGCCGCTTTCACCTTGCGTCTGTCCTAGAGACGCTCCCTGCTGCAACATTTGCCTTAAAAATGCGGCAAGTGAAAGCCCTTTACTTATTTAAAAAAAAAAATAAGAGAAGAGGAAGAGAAGGGAAAAAAAAAAAAAAATCACAGCCTGAGCATTACTAAAACCCCCACGACCTCTTGGCACAAAAGACCTTCCTGAACAGCCCTCACCAGCACGCTCAGGCGGATGTTTTTAAGATAAACCTGTGTTTTATGCTCGGTCTATCCGAGGGCAGAGACTCCGCGGGGAGATAATCCCAGCGGCGGCGATCCCCGCTTCATTCACGGTCTTCCCGCGAGGCTTGGGTGATGTCTCAAGTGAGCACCGAATGACTTCGCCTCACGGCTGAGAAGCGGCACAGAGAGGACACGCGCGCACACATACGTGTGCATACGTGGATGTGTGCGTGCACGGACACGCGTGGATGCCCAGACCTTCTTCCCCGAGACAGCAGCAGCGCACCACTGCCGGAGCTGCGGAGGTGAAGGGGCGAGGGCAAGACAGAGCATCCGCACCCCCGGGCCCACCGGCTGCCCCCCGCTTACCTCCTCCTGCAGCAAGTGCGCAGGCATGGGGCCGCCCTGTCTCTGCTCCTCGGCGGCGGTACGCGGGCGCGCAGGTCCCCGGCGGCGGTGGCGGGAGGAGGCTGGCTCTTGTCGGCCCCTCGCCCGGCGAGCTGTGCGGCTCAGGGAGGCGGGCGCGGAGGTATTTAAGCGGGGCTGCTGGCTTGGCGGCTGGCGGGGCCGGGCTCTCTGCGCCCCGGCCTCCCGGTGACCCCCTGCCCGCGGTTGGGATGCGCGGGGTCAGCGCGGCGAGTCGCGGCGGGGGCCCGGCTCTCGGCGTGCCCGGGAGGGGAGGGGAGGGGAGGCGGGGAGGGGAGGCGAGGCGGGGAGGGGAGGCGGGGCGGGGGGCGGGAGAAAGGAAGGAAGGAGGGATGGATGGATGCTGAGGAAGAGGAGGATGGCGAGGGCCAGGCTCTCTCATGATGCCTGCCTGCCTTTTTTTTTCTTTTTTTTTTTCTTTCCTCGGTTTTTTTTTTTCCCCCTCCCCCTCGCGAGCCGATTGGCTGCAGGAAATTTGGTGCCACCTCGGCCTGCCCTCACCATTGGCTGCCCGCAATCTGCTGTTCGCTCCTCGCGGCGCGCACCCTGCGCGCCCGGTTCCGCGCCCGCCGTGGGGAGCGCAGCGCGGCCTGCGCGGGGGGTGCTGCCGGCCCTCCGCATGTCCCCCTTCTCCGCCGCGGGGGCTGCCCCTGATGAAGGAGGAGGCGCCCGAGGGGTGATGGAGCCCCAACCCCTTCCCCAGCTGGCTGCGGAGTGCGGCGGGGCAAGAAGGGGCTTCAGCGTAAAACATCTGCTCCGTACAGGGGATCTGTATGGGGAGCATTATATATGTATGTAGATATAAATCATACCTCTCTGCAAAGAAAAGCACACCCACAACTGTATATCCGGATAGGCATGTATATCTGTGTGCGGTTTATCTCGGGAAGCAACAACAGTCTGGAAAACGTTGGCTGTTGATGTTTTAAAATGAATCCTGGCCATTTCCCACCAGAACACAGTTCCTTTGGGGCAGAGAGCAGAAGGAAAAAGCAGCGGCTCAGTTTGCTATCAGCTATTTTCCATAACAACCTTCTCGCCAGCCAGTAATGCCAGCAACAGGAAAATCCAAGCTCTGTCCCAAGGAGATGTCCACCATTAAAAGTGAAAAAGAGAGCCCTTAGAAATAAAACCTCGCTGGTGGCAGAGCCTGGAGGCAGATCTCCTAACCCCACCGTGTGGTCACCGTGCCAGGCACCCTCAGCTGTTTGGCAGCAAGGCTTGGGGTGCCCTAGTGCCATCCCCCTGGCCAGGACCTGTTTCAGCTCCTTCCCTGTCTCATGGTGTGCCCCGTGTTCAATCTCTGCCCCCCCCCCCCCCCGGCCCCCGGCCCTGCTGACACATGAGTCATTCTGGGAGTGGAACAGGGATGTCAAAAGCCGTTTTGAAGTGTGTCCACATCCCCCTGACACATCTGCTGTCCAGGCAGCTATCCTGCAGCGATGGAGCTGACCACACGAGGTGCAGAGGGACAACCGAGAGACATCTTGATCTTGTAGAGTCTGTCCCTGGGCTCAGACATAGCGGGGCTGAATCGGTGGCAGCTGGCAAAAGTGAGCTGCATTGTAGTTATTGGGAGGGAAAAGCGACAATGCAAAACAACAGTAGCCCAGTTGTCCTCTGGATTTAGAGGTGTCCAGCAAAGGGGGATAAAGACGTCTTTCCTTTTTCATCTCGCTGCCATGGATGAAGAGGTCTGAGAGAAGTCTGTGTTTTAGTTTTACATTAGGAACTTGAGTCTTGGCTACTTTCTGAGACCCAGTATTAAAACAGAGAGCCCACATCAGAAGATGTTCCTAGACGGTGAAAGCTGACATGAGTCAGAGTCGGACTTTTAATACTCTGTGTTAAATGCTTGGTTAACAACACCGAGGGTTACTGAACACTGAGGAGAAAGGATGTTTTAATTAAAGATTCTACCTACTTTCTATGTGAGTGTTGGAAGAACTGTAAACTGTGATAAAAACTGCCCTAAGCAAATCAGACTCCTGCTATTTCCAAAAGAAAACCAGAAAGGAAATAAACAAGAAAAAAAAAAAAAGCAATACTTGTTGATTTAAAAAAATAATCTGCAGTTTATGCCACATGGGGAAAATAATCTCAGTGCTGCGAATGAGGGGGAGAACTGGAAACGATACTGGTGGGTGAAAATGAGGCTTCTGGGGATTCAAGGTTTGCAGATTTGCAGATACTCAGACCCACCAGAGCCCCTTCCTTTCCCACCTGTTTCTTTCCTCAGACGTGAAGCATGGCAAAGAGGGAACTTACAGGGCAGCTAGACTTTTCATCCTCTAAAATTAACACCAGGTCTGGCTGCCAAACACTTAAGAGAACCAAAATTAAAAAGTTACTTTCCCAAAGTTAAAAATAACCTGGGATCCAGAGAGCAGGGAGACATATCCATTCCGAGCTGATGTCTGAATCCCCGATGTTTCTTCTCCTTCTGGAGAGGTTTCCAATGGACTCCTGGTGGGGGAAGCAGGCATACCCTGATAGGGAGAAACTGGTGGGACTGCCCTGCGAATGCATAGGTGCTGCCAGTATGAGGAGCAGGAGGGACAGAGGGGGAACTCGCTGGACCCTCATCCCACCCTTCCCTACTCTACACTTAGCAGCGGCACACGAGGGAAAACCCCACAGATGGGGCGTGCCTCTCCCTGTCTGCCACCCCCAACTTTGCCTACATCCATACCACAGTGAATGCTCTCTTTCGTCTCGTGCGCTGGGAGTAGAGCAGAGAGCTGTCTTTGTATTCCTCCAGAGGCCAGCCCTGTTTTCCCTCCTCTCCCTCTTTGCTTATCCTGGTGAAGAGCTCTGTCTTGTGAGCAGCATTTTTTTAATCTATAAAGCAGGGGTGGTACTTGTGTCCTTTGTCCAAGTCCATTCACAACTGAAAATCGTTCAGGATTCCCACCTGAGCAGAGTGCCTCCCCACCGTGACGTGTGACGTGTGACGGGCTGCAGCAGTGTGCGTGGCTGGCCAAGGAAAGGGCATTCGGAGCCCTGAAGGAGAGAAGTGCTACAAGCTGCTACGTTCCTGGACGGGAACACATTCACGCATTCACACAGCAGGCGTTCGGTGTGTTTTATCGTGTCGGGCCGTTTTATCCCTGAGTCCATAAGAAGGTAAGGTAAGGACAAAGTAGCGGAGTCGTATGGCTTTTTGGTATAGAGTTACGTGATGTTATCACAGCTGTTCTTAGCCTCCTAGTTTTACCTAGATGAGGATGGTTGCAGAGGTTTTGGGAAGCAGGGCTAAGAGCACCCACTTTCAGTCTGAGGATTGCTGGAACGGCGTTGGGATCCATACCCGCAGTGTGGATCTCCGTGTTTCCCTGCTGCTATATGTGATGGAAGACAGATGAAGCTTCCTACTTCTGCAGACTGTACGGGACAAGGAGGAGGGGAAAATGTGTTGGAGGTCGCACTGCTTAGACTTCCAATAAGGTCTGGGCAAATGGGATGCACAGACTGCAATAAATAAGATGCAATTCACTCGACAAATACAAAGTTCTAGCTTGACGAGAAGAGTCACCTCTCCACACCTACACTGGGAGAGTAACTTGGTGAGATAGCAGTTCTGCAGATAAGGGTTTGGGGGCAACAGTGAAGCACGTGCTCATAACATCCTGCTACTGCAAGCAGAGCAAACTGTAGATGTAGAAAGAGTGGCATAGGAAAGGCACGTGGAGTATCCGTCTGGCTCTGCTTGGCACTGGGGACGCCTTAGCTCTGAGGTTTTGCTTTGTTGGTCCATTGTGCCATTCTGCTTTTTAAGTAGTCTGCTGGCTCTGTATTGCGCCTTGGGAATAACAACTCTGCAAGAGGAATTGTGCGTAAAGATTAGCAACCCTAAAACTTGGAAGAGCCTCCCTGAACAGAAGAAATAACACGGGCAGAACCCAGGCAAACTTCCCCTGTCCTGCATGCACAAAAGCTTTGGTTGCATGTGTGACACCAGGCTGTGCAGCTCTGGGGGATGGATGCCTGTCAGGATGGCACCTCTCAAACCACTAGCAAGGGACTGCAATGTCACGCACCACACCCCCTGCCCCGAGGATGTCCCCACCTGGTCACAACTTCAGAAAAACACTGAGAGCACCCCAGGATCCCAGCTAACGTGCCTGAATGCTGGGACAGAATAATCTGGAAAGCGCTGGCACACAGATAAGGGCTAGCTGGTGTGCAAACACACAATGTTGCCAGTGACTGGTAGGGCCCTGACTCCTCCTTCACCTCCTCTTTCTCAATCAGTCAAGTTTATCCTTCAAGACCTGGCTCAGCCAGGTGATGGGCTCATCCCTGAATATCAAGCACGTGCGGCATCTAATCCCAAAACTGATGCCAGCCTCTGGCTTTTCAGATGGTCACCTGAGCCCTGCCTAGCTTGTTTTCCCATCTGTAAAAGGGGACCTTCATGGATTATTTGGAATTACGTGCTCAGGAGTGCGTAGAGGAAGACAAGAGCTGTGCGGCACAGGACTCTGCAGGTTGAGTTGATATCGTTGAACTGAGGGCAATGGTCTTCATCTAAACAATGATTTGGTTACAGAAAACCAATGGACAGAGGTGGGAAGGTAGGGAATCATTTGCAGCTCCTGAGGAATCTGCCCCTCCGCTCTGTAGCCAGGACTTGGCCAGCACCGGCTCCCCCCAAAATCAGTGGAGTGAGCTCAGGACATGGTGGGGTAGGACTAGGGCTGCTCTTTGGTGCCTGGGGGGGGTCCCTGCCTTTGTTTGCAAAGATGCTAGGACTCCTTGTTGTGCATTGCCTCCCTGGGGCTCACAGCTGGATCTCAGGAGGTGCCAGGCCCTCAGGTGCAGGGACCCAGCTCTTCCCCTGGTGCTGCTGGTTCTATTATGGCCAGTTCTTTCCCCCTTGGGGACGGGGTCTCTCCTCTTCAGCACATGGGTGCTAGTGTGAGTCTCAGCCAAAATGTCAGTGGTTGACACCTGTGCAAAGGGCAGAGGGATACTCCTGCAGCAAGTGTCAGAGATGATTGGGGTTTTGCTCTGGAGGTCCCCGATCTCAGTGTGTCTCATCCCTTAAGTTTGCTCCAGGCATGACAGGAACAGGCAGAGTGAGTTCCCCTGGACAAGAATGAGTTACATGACAGTTAACCAGTGCTGAGGGTGTAAGTTTGAACTGCCAATCCACTTTTATCTCCCCCCTCTCCCCCCCAGCCCCACCCCTATGGCCTTTCCCTCAATTATCTGCATGGGCTATCTGCATTGTCTGCCCCTGCCAGAAGGCCCTGAGAGGTGGGAGGGTTCCCAAGGCCTCTCACCCAGCCCCTCTCAACATGCAGTGATTAAACTGCAAAGAGCCTGGCAACTTTCAGCAAGTAGCTGCTGGTGGGGACTGTATGTCCTCCAGGGCCTCCATGGCATGTGTCTGTCCCTCATGCTGCAGGGTGTGGATGACATGCAGGGAGCAGCAACCAGCCAGAAAAAGCTTTCCCAGGTGGAATAAATTGCACTCCCTTCATCCCAAACACCTGCACTGGTCCTCAGGCAGGGCTGATAGCTGAGTGCTGTGCTGGGCTCTTGAAGAAGCCTGGCTGCTTCTCACCTAGTTAGCAGCTGTCTCTGTAGCTCTGTCCTGGCAGTGACAGGATGGGTCTTGCTGGGGCTGTGCTGGCTCTGCTGGCATTGTCTTTGTTAACCAGGGTGACGGAGTAGGCAGTAATGGACTGTGTTTCATCGAATCCTAGAATGGTTTTGGCTTGGAAGGGGCCTTAAGGATCATCTAGTTCCAATCCCCCTGCTGTAAGCAGGGACGCCTTCCACTAGACCAGGCTGCCGAAAGCCCCGTCCAACTTGGCCTTTGGCAGAGGACAGCACCACTCTGGTGTGGGAGGTGAGTGCTGGTGGGACTGGGATTCCCGGTGCTTGTGGCTGCTGGGGGACGTGGTCCCAGGCAGTAGGAGCCACCTGAGGAGGGGGCCGCACAGGCAGGAACAACCAGCTGCACAAAGGGGACAAGGCAGCCTGTGCCTGGCCCAGGAGGCCTTTGTGGAGCTGCAGCTGGACCCAAGTCAGTAGTGCCAGAGGGCTGCTAAATAAGCTAACAAAGCTCAGGCTGTAGCAGCAGGAGCAGCAGAGGTCACTATGCAGAGTGATCCCAACACCATGATGGCACCAGCTGGAGAAATGTGCTCAGCAGTGGGTATGGTGCCCTCTAGGAGGGAGCAAATCTGAGGACAACTGAGAAGGAGTGAGGAAAATAGGAAGGAATGCGAGGTGTGTGCTCAGCCGGAAGGAGCTGGCTGGTGGCAGCCGCAGGAGACATGAAGGGAGGCAAGGGCAAGGTTGGAAGGAGATGATGATCCACTTCTTCTCTGCACTGAACAAGAGAGAGTGGGGTTATGTTGCAGTGAGATGTCGATCAGGCCTAACTCTGGCTCGCCAATCGTGCTTAACCTGGTGGTATGGTGGTCCGGCCGGTGCCTCCCCCCTGCTGTCCTCTGGCCTGACACGGGCAGGCACCTGGGGAAGTCAGTGGATGAGATGGTTTGCCATCACCCCGAGGTGCCATCTCCCCCTCTGCCCGTAACCTGCCTGGGACTGGGCGCACCCTTGAGGATAAGGCAGCAGCTCCAAAGCCCCGTTGCTGGGTGGCCCCTGGGACAGCAGTAGAGGTTTGTCCTCGCAGACGGGCTTTGCTGCACGTGCATCGGAGGTCTGGGCCACCCCTGCTCCTACGGAAGGACCACCCGGTCGTGGTGGGAAAACGGCGTTACCCGGCCGGGGTGAAGAGCACACGGCGGCCGTGGCGGCGGGAGGACGGAGCGCTGCTGCCACCCGGTGGCCGGGGCCCGGGCGGCACCTCGGAGGTGGCGGGGCAGAGAGCGCGGGCGAGGTGGGAGGGAGCCCAGCCGCCTTCCCAGCGGGGCCGCCGGCTCCCCAGGCCGGCACAGGCAGGGCAGCAGGGATGGGAGAGGGCGAGGTGCCGCTGCCGTCTCACCTGGGCTCTGCTGGTGGTCTGCCCTTGTCCTTCCCATCAAGCTGCCAGTCTTCTGTTCCATGTGGGCCCCACAGCCCACAGTTCACGTGGTCCTGGAGAATTTTACCTTTGGGCTGTTTACAGGGGGAAGGGGAGAAACTGAGAGACAGACCCGGTCCATCTAGCAACCCTGCAGGGTTGCTAAAGTCCAGCAAAACCTGGAAGTATAGGAGTGAAACCCTCGAAGCGTCCCACAGAGCTCAGCTGCTGGATTGCACCCCAGTCAGGGGGAGCAAGTGTCTGAGGTAGGCTGGACCCAGATTGCTAAGGGGTTTGAGCGCCAACCTCGTGGGATGCATCCAGAAAGTCAGAAAAGGTCCGTGATGCTCCGGGTGAGCTTTCCCAAACAGGGCAGCCCTGTGCCAGTTTGTAGCCAAGAGGCACGTGCTGCCCAGCAAAGCTAGGTGGTCACAACAGTGAGTTTAAGAGCTTTACTAAACTCGTAAGCGTGTAATTGGCGTGCTGGTGCATCTAAAGTGGGAATACCAGCAGGAACGCAAGTTCAGGAGGAAGGGAGGAATGCCACAACAAATGCCTTCTTTTCCTAGTCCCCCGTTATATGAATTACGGTATTCCCTCAGGAAGGTGTGTGTAGTGATGCTGTTTTCCATCGCGCCTGCTCCTGTTAACAAAGCTGATGGAAAGTCCCATCTCCTCTCGCACTTCTAAAGCTTCCTGTTATTTTTTCCTGTGCGCTAGCACAACTTTCACCAGCTTCGGCCTGTATTGTCTTGTGAGCTGCTTCTCTTCAACTAGCTCTTCCTACTTCTGCGGATTTAAACTGCTCCTTACACTACCTTATCATAGAAGCATACCGAGTGCTAGTAGGGAAGGCCTCTTTGGGACTAAAGAAACAAGGTATTGACTTCTTGGATGCGGACCTCTTCCTGTTGGGCTTGAGCTATAGGAAGGCAGACTACGTTGGCCAGAAACCTGGTGGGCCGGGAGGTCTTCCTTGCTCGGCTCTCTTTGCCTGCCATAGGTCGTCCAGCCAAGTTTCTTCACCTCTGTGCCTTTTATTTTCTTGCCTATTCATGTAACTTGCAAGTCCTCGAAGGGAACGGGCTATGCGGAGGCTAAGGCAAGGCCTTGATGGTGTAATGATTTTCTCTAGTTGTATAACCCTCCACTTACTGGCTGGCTCTTCACTTTGTGCAGAGATATTGAGGGAAAGCAGCAAGCGGTCTGTCTGACTAGTCGGTGGCTAGGCTGACGGGTTCAGAGGAACAGGCCTTCCAAGCAGGTGTTTAAAACCCAGCCTGTGCCTTTTCAGGAGCAAACCAAGGAGTGGTCAGCATCCCTTCCTCTCATCACACTTATTCAACACGACCTTGCAACCTGCCATATTCCCAGGGGTATTACGGAGGGCCTCGCCTGCATCTGGCAGACAGCTGGGCTGGGGAAGAAATCTTCCGTCTCTGAGTCCTGCTTTGTCTTTGCAGGGACACCGGCAGGTGTTTTTTGTGGTACGCCCTGGGACACAGGCTGTGTGCGCCTCTCTCTCTGCTGGCTGTGCTAAGTCTGGGTCAAAGGAGCAGCCTGTAACCAAACACCGTGCCAGTGGCACTGACAACACCCCAGCCTACGGGAAGCTGCTCTTTGAGCACCTTGAGGGAAGCTGTTTGCCTCTCTAAGCCTGGGTCAGCTCTGGGAGTGAACTGCTGCTTGATTGCCACCTCAGAGCCAGTTGCATTGCAGAGGAGGAAGTACCTTTTGCTTTCAAGCCAGGCCCCTTAGGGCACTTGTGCTTCTTCAGGTGTGGTGCCCACCTGGGTGTTCATCCCTGCCCAAGGTGCTTCAAAGACTGACTTTCCTCTCCATAATGCCAGTACAACGTTCACGCAGACAGCTCCTAGGAGCACAGAGCATGCTTGCTGCAGAGATGCTGCATCAGAGCTGTTAGCCAGATTCTGGTTCTTGCACTGCCATGATGTCACATCAGGGCTCACCAAGGCTGGACCAGCCCTGCTGGAATCGGGGCTGCAAGGGCTGTGCAGCTGCTGGAGGGTCATCAGCATAGGAGTGCTCAAGGCCCTGAGCAGCTGGTGGGAGCCGCGGGGCATAGACGGTCCCATCCTAGACCCCCATTCGCTTTGGCCAACTGAGACTGCCGTGCTGAACATCCTGCGTAAAACCAGGGGGAAAGATGCCCACCAGGCCTCAAATTCACAGAGACAATGTGATTGGAAGTGCAGGCTTTAATGCTTGTTAGCTGATATGGAACTCAACAGAAGATATTGTAGTAGGGCTGTGTGTGTACACGCGCGCGCACAGACGTGTGTGTATGTATTGCAATGGCAGTTTAAGAAAACAACATCCTGCAGAGCAATAGTGAAAGATGTTAATCATAAAAATAATACTAAACAGATGACGACTATTTAGTTGTTATATTCCGAAAAGAGGAAAAATGGTCATTGTCTTGTAAAGGACCTTGTAACTTTCTCCTCCACCTGCTTCCTTCTGCTGAGCCAGAGTTGCAACATTCCCTGTGAGTTTGCAGCCAGGCAGTGAAGCCCCCACTGAGGGCCACCGCACAGGTGTATGAAAGCAAGAGAGCTCTCCAACCTGTTAGGAAATATGTAAGTGTTAGTAAATATATATTTATAGACATACAAATATTTATGGAGACTTATTGCTAAGTTGTACAACACGGTAACAAGTTTCTGTAGCTGAATTTCAAGCTGTGCTTGTCTAAGATGCACTTCTTCTCCACAGATAAAGCTATCTGGATGGACTGGGGACGTGTAGGAGTGCTTACTGACACAGTTCCTATGGCTGGGTCTGCAGATAGCAGCTTTCACCTTCCGTGCTGGTTCCTCAACAAGTCTCTCATGAGATGGTTGGGTACGTTAGCCTCTGCACATTCTTAGGATGAGAACGCTGTCAAGTAATTTGAACGCAGAGTGCATCCACTGGTGTGATGCTAAAATTGAGATAGCCAGGGAAAACTTGATTTAAATGAAAAGTAATGAAAACACATCTATGTCAATACACTGTGCCGGGAGAATTTTAAAAATGCAGCATAAACAGCGTACTCAGTAGCAAGGTAGTCTGCTTGGAAGTCTGCTTTTTTCTTCTGATGTTTAACAGCTGATTAGCACTGCCCCCCCCCCCCCCAGTTTCCCATCCTCTCACCCTGATGCAATCCCCAGGGATAACCACCAGCTCTAGCTCAGCTCACGTTGTCTGGAAGAGGGAACCAAATGCTTGTGTATGAGTTGCATGGGAACCTGCTGAAAAAGGATTCTTGCCAAGAGAATGAGCATAGCATCATAAATAAGAAAATGGGAACTTGGGTGTAGAATTAGTTATTCATGGCTGTGTCTTTTTTGTGGGGTTTTTTTTTTGTTTGTTTGTTTGGTTGGTTGGTTGGTTTTGGCTTTTGGGGGTTTTTGGGGGGCAGTTGGGTTTTTTTGTTGTTTTAACTGCAGCAAAGAGTGCCTACAGTATATTGTGTAGTGCCATAACTTTGTTGTGCAAGGTTTCTCAAGAATGAGGCACCTGGGAAACCTTAAACCTCCGAGATGATCATTAAGCTGCTGGAAGAAAATGAAACGGACTGTTCAAAATCCAGATAGAAGCTGGTTTGTTATAGAGCGGGACACTTCAGTCCTGGTCCTCCAGCAAGAGGTTAGAGGTAGGGGTGGGGAAGCGAGGACCTTTGGAGCTGAGCTTCCAGTCCTGCTGAGCGCAGAGAGTTAGTCTGTAACTGGTGTCCCAGCATCATCTCTAACTGATAACAAAAGTTCTCCTCAGGGGTGCTTCGGCAGTGGCTGGTGAGCTCCTGGAGAGGCTGCCCTATTGGGTTTGGCAAGCAGATTTACCTCCAGTGTCTCAACGAGTGTCTGCTCTTTATTAAGTGATTGAACTTTTTCCTAACGGTGAAATCGAAATGCTTTGTACTTCTAATTCGGTGCTTGATACTGCTGGCTTGGGGAATTTATGAACTCTTTGGTGCTCTCTTCTCCTTACACTAAGGCTTGAAGAGCGGGACGTTGTCTAAAGGTATGCGTGCTTGGCACTGCAACCAGCAAATGGGATTTTTTTGATGATTTGAGCTAAAGCAGCAGAAAGGATGCAGTCCTCTAATCTGCGAGGTGGAAATGACACGAAATCGGCTGTGTCGTGTTGTCCTGCGACCCTCTCCTGTCACAGCGATGGAGGTGGCGGAGCCCTCAAGCCCAGGCTGTCCCCGGGCTGCCTCTGCGCGAGCGGGACAGCGGCGCTCTGCAGCCGCCGGCGCGTGGCGCGGCATCCCGGCGGTCCCGGGGCGGGAGGCGGGAGGCGGGACCCGGGACCCGGTGCCGGGTTCGGACGAGATTGGCTCGTACAGCGGGATGGGCGGGGACGCGCTCCACAGGCGCGTGCCGCGTGGGCTCAGTAGCGCGTGCTAGCGGGTGCGTTGTCAGAGGCAGGGCGCAGCAGCAGGAGGTGTGAAGTGTGGTGGGGCAGAGGGTAAGCGAGGGGCTGGCGGGTGAACACTGAGGTGATGTGGTGGGGCCACCCTGATACCGGGTGAGGGGGGAGGCTGGAGGGTGAGGGACAAGGTGGTTTGGGAAGGAGGAAGGCGAGGGGCAGCCATCCGGCGGGCACGACGGGGGGATGCCGAGGTGCCTCGGCAGCCGCACCACCACGGCCCCGGGCGGGGGAGGGACCGGGACGAGGCGGGCAACACGAGCGCGGCTTTGAGGAGAGCCCCGGGCTGACGGTTTGGCAGGGCTCAGATGCGGGCGGTGGGGCTGAGGGTGAAGCCCACGAGGACGCCAGGGCAGAGGAAGGAAAGTGAGTGTGAGGGGACAGCGCCGGGTCGGGAAGGTAAAGGCTGAAGCGGCGCAGGGCGAAGACAGCGCCGCTGTTGGGCCGTTGAAGCGGGCGAAGGGCAGCGGCTGCAGCACCTCAGAGAGGGGACGGCGCCGAGTGGGCTTCAGCGGGAAAGGCTGAGGGACCTCGGTGGCGGGGGGGGGGCGGGACACGGCACCGGGGGGGGTTCTTCAGCGATAACTATAGAGGGACCTCGGGGGAGGGGGGGACGTCACCGGGGGCCGCATCGGATGGAAAGGCTGAGGTACCTCGGGAGGGAACGGCACTGGGGGGACCTTCAGCGGTAAATGCCGAGGGACCTCGGGGGAGCAGGGGGGGACGATACCGGGGGCCGCTTCGGCGGGAAGGGCTGAGGTACCTCGGGAGTGAACGGCGCCGGGGGGGGGGGGGGCCTTCAGCGGTAAATGCTGAGGGTCCTCGGGGCGAGGACGATACCGGGGGCTGCTTCGGCGGGAAAGGCTGAGGTACCTCGGAAGGAAACGGCGCCGGGGGGGGGGGCCTTCAGCGGTAAATGCCGAGGGACCTCGGGGGAGGGGGGGGACAGGACCGGGGGCTGCTTCGGCGGGAAAGGCTGAGGTACCTCGGGAGGGAACGGCGCCGGGGGGCCTTCAGCGGTAAATGCCGCGGGACCTCGGGGGAGGGGGGGGGGACGGCACCGGGGGCCGCTTCGGCGGGAAAGGCTGAGGTACCTCGGGAGGGAACGGCACCGGGGGCCCTTGAGCGGTAAATGCTGAGGGTCCTCGGGGCGAAGACGATACCGGGGGATGCTTCGGCGGGAAAGGCTGAGGTACCTCGGGAGGGAACGGCGCCGGGGGGACCTTCAGCGGTAAATACAGAGGGACCTCGGGGGACGGGGGGGGACACGTCACCAGGGGCCGCATCGGATGGAAAGGCTGAGGTACCTCGGGAGGGAACGGCGCCGGGGGGGGGGGGCCTTCAGCGGTAAATGCCGAGGGACCTCGGGGGAGGGGGGGGACGGCCCGGGGGGGGCTTCGGCGGGAAAGGCTGAGGTACCTCGGGAGTGAACGGCGCCGGGGGGGAGGGCCTTCAGCGGTAAATGCTGAGGGTCCTCGGGGCGAGGACGATACCGGGGGATGCTTCGGCGGGAAAGGCTGAGGTACCTCGGAAGGAAACGGCACCGGGGGGGGGGCCTTCAGCGGTAAATGCCGAGGGACCTCGGGGGAGGGGGGGGACGGCCCGGGGGGGGGGCTTCGGCGGGAAAGGCTGAGGTACCTCGGGAGGGAACGGCGCCGGGGGGACCTTCAGCGGTAAATGCCGAGGGACCTCGGGGGGGGCGGGGGGGACGACAGTGGGACGGCGACGGCACCGGGGGCCGCTTCGGCGGGAAAGGCTGAGGTACCTCGGGAGGGAACGGCACCGGGGGCCCTTGAGCGGTAAATGCTGAGGGTCCTCCGGGCGAAGACGATACCGGGGGATGCTTCGGCGGGAAAGGCTGAGGTACCTCGGAGGGGAACGGCGCCGGGGGAGTTTCAGTGGTAAATGCTGAGGGACCTTGGGGGAGGGGGGGGGGTGCGCTACCGGGGGCCGCTTCGGAGGGAAAGGCTGAGGTACTCGGAGGGGAAGGGCACCGGGGGGCCTTGGGAAGGGGACAATATCGGGGGATGCTTCAGCGGGAAAGGCTGAGGTACCTCGGGGGAGGGGGCCTGGCACGGAGGCCACCTCGGTGGAAAATGCTGTGCTACCTCAGGGAGAGGATGTCATCGGAGCGGGGGGGATTCAGTGAGAAACGCTGAGGGACTTCAGAGAAGAGAAGACACTGAAACATGTCACATGGATCAAGAGTGTGTTTAGGACAGAAAACTCTTCCGTGAAACATCCATGCAAAGTGAGGGAGAATGGCAAAAATCTTATCAGGCCTCCAAGGATGCCTGCAAGCTTGGGACAGGGCTGTTGAGGTTGTTAATCCTGTCCTAAATACTTCTCTCTCCCTCTCTTTCTCTCTTTCCCCAGCAGCACCTGACTGGACAGAAAAGCAAGCGCACAAGAAGATCCTGCGCCAGAACCCAGATAAAATTTCTTACTCTCCGCTTCAGAGACCTGCAGAACCGTTCCCGTCTTGCCTTTAAAAAGGCCTCTGCTTATACCCTTCTCCCAGGGAGAACACAGATCCCCCAATAAAATGCTGTATTAAGCCATAGGGTGTACACTGCAACTTCCAAGCCCACCTCTGCATTAACTCACACCGACAATATTGCGCTGCACATGCAATTTTAACTTTGCGCTAGTTGTTGCAATGTTTGGCTTTGGTGACGACAGTGTGTGTTTGTCAGCAGTTAGTGTAGGGTGGAATCTTCAGGTGAAGTTTTTTGTGTTGGAGTTGGTTGGTGTTGGCGTATTATTGCGGAAGTTGCGGTGCAGGTGTTTGATGTCAGAGTATTATTGCAGGATGAGTGGCTTTGTGAAGGCTTGTCTATGAGATACATAGTAGGGAGAGCATTTTAGAGCGAAGGATGAGATGTGGAGAGTTTGTAGGTAGGTTTTGGAGAGTTGTCAGTTGAAGTGTTGGACAGGTACGAGTTAGGTGTAGGGTAAGGGCTGAAGTTGACTTTGCCTGTGCGGTGCAATTGGATTGGTGTGGAAAGCTAATGGGAAGGGGGCTTTTGCAAGTGACACTACACCTCAATATCCCACTGGCAGCTCTAGAAATTTTCCTGCTGCCTGGCTGGTCTGAGGAGCGTTGTGCATGGCTAATGGAGCGATGCACGGCAAGGTTGGATCTCCAAAAATTTTAAGGCCACAGGCAAAGGTTTTGGAAATTACTGGAGCTGGATAGAAAATATATATAAGACATTAAATTGGGGGTCAACTTGCAGTCAAGAGTGATGAAGAAAGAAGAGGAAAGTGGATGAGGCGCGAGTCAAGACTAATTAGGTAAGATGAAGACGGAGGTAGACCTTCATGTCAAGACTGATGAAGAAAGTAGAGGAAAGTGGTAGGCCTTCAAGAGAAGAATGTGGACCTCCGAGTCAAGAGGGATGAAGAAAGAAGACGACGGTTGTGGACCTTCGAGTCAAGAGGGATGAAGAAAGAAGACGACGGATGTGGACCTTCGAGTCAAGAGGGATGAAGAAAGAAGGGGATGGATGTGGACCTTGGAGTCAAGAGGGATGAAGAAAGAAGACGATGGGTGTGGACCTTCGAGTCAAGAGGTACGAAGAAAGAAGACGACGGAGGTGGACCTTGGAGTCAAGAGGGATGAAGAAAGAAGAGGATGGATGGGGACCTTCGAGTCAAGAGGGATGAAGAAAGAAGATGACGGATGTGGACCTTCGAGTCAAGAGCAAAGAAGAAAGAAGACGACGGATGTGGACCTTCGAGTCAAGAGCAAAGAAGAAAGAAGACGACGGAGGTGGACCTTCGAGTCAAGAGCAAAGAAGAAAGAAGACGACGGAGGTGGACCTTCGAGTCAAGAGCAAAGAAGAAAGAAGACGACGGAGGTGGACCTTCGAGTCAAGAGCAAAGAAGAAAGAAGACGACGGAGGTGGACCTTCGAGTCAAGAGCAAAGAAGAAAGAAGACGACGGAGGTGGACCTTCGAGTCAAGAGCAAAGAAGAAAGAAGACGACGGAGGTGGACCTTCGAGTCAAGAGCAAAGAAGAAAGAAGACGACGGAGGTGGACCTTCGAGTCAAGAGCAAAGAAGAAAGAAGACGACGGAGGTGGACCTTCGAGTCAAGAGCAAAGAAGAAAGAAGACGACGGAGGTGGACCTTCGAGTCAAGAGCAAAGAAGAAAGAAGACGACGGAGGTGGACCTTCGAGTCAAGAGCAAAGAAGAAAGAAGACGACGGAGGTGGACCTTCGAGTCAAGAGCAAAGAAGAAAGAAGACGACGGAGGTGGACCTTCGAGTCAAGAGCAAAGAAGAAAGAAGACGACGGAGGTGGACCTTCGAGTCAAGAGCAAAGAAGAAAGAAGACGACGGAGGTGGACCTTCGAGTCAAGAGCAAAGAAGAAAGAAGACGACGGATGTGGACCTTCGAGTCAAGAGCAAAGAAGAAAGAAGACGACGGAGGTGGACCTTCGAGTCAAGAGCAAAGAAGAAAGAAGACGACGGAGGTGGACCTTCGAGTCAAGAGCAAAGAAGAAAGAAGACGACGGATGTGGACCTTCGAGTCAAGAGGGATGAAGAAAGAAGACGACGGATGTGGACCTTCGAGTCAAGAGGGACGAAGAAAGAAGACGACGGAGGTGGACCTTCGAGTCAAGAGGGATGAAGAAAGAAGACGACGGATGTGGACCTTGGAGTCAAGAGGTACGAAGAAAGAAGACGACGGATGCGGACCTTCGAGTCAGGAGGGATGAAGAAAGAAGACGACGGATGCGGACCTTCGAGTCAAGAGGGATGAAAACAGAAGACGACGGATGTGGACATTCGAGTCAAGAGGTACGAAGAAAGAAGACGACAGATGTGGACGTTCGAGTCAAGAGGGATGAAGAAAGAAGACGACGGATGTCGGCCTTCTAGTCAAGATGTACGAAGAAAGAAGACGACGGATGTGGACCTTCGAGTCAAGAGGTACGAAGAAAGAAGACGACGGATGTGGACCTTCGAGTCAAGAGGTACGAAGAAAGAAGACGACGGATGTGGACCTTCGAGTCAAGAGGGATGAAGAAAGAAGACGACGGAGGTGGAACTACGAGTCAAGAGCAAAGAAGAAAGAAGACGACGGATGTGGACCTTCGAGTCAAGAGGGATGAAGAAAGAAGACGACGGATGTGGACCTTCGAGTCAAGATGTACGAAGAAAGAAGACGACGGATGTGGACCTTCGAGTCAAGAGGGATGAAGAAAGAAGACGACGGCTGTGGAGCTCCGAGTCAAGAGGGATGAAGAAAGAAAAGGAAGGTGGTGGACCTTCGAGTCAAGAGGGATGAAGAAAGAAGACGACGGTTGTGGACCTTCGAGTCAAGAGGGATGAAGAAAGAAGACGACGGATGTGGACCTTGGAGTCAAGAGGGATGAAGAAAGAAGGGGATGGATGTGGACCTTGGAGTCAAGAGGGATGAAGAAAGAAGACGATGGGTGTGGACCTTCGAGTCAAGAGGTACGAAGAAAGAAGACGACGGGTGTGGACCTTGGAGTCAAGAGGGATGAAGAAAGAAGAGGATGGATGGGGACCTTCGAGTCAAGAGGGATGAAGAAAGAAGATGACGGATGTGGACCTTCGAGTCAAGAGCAAAGAAGAAAGAAGACGACGGATGTGGACCTTCGAGTCAAGAGCAAAGAAGAAAGACGACGACGGATGTGGACCTTCGAGTCAAGAGCAAAGAAGAAAGAAGACGACGGAGGTGGACCTTCGAGTCAAGAGCAAAGAAGAAAGAAGACGACGGAGGTGGACCTTCGAGTCAAGAGCAAAGAAGAAAGAAGACGACGGAGGTGGACCTTCGAGTCAAGAGCAAAGAAGAAAGAAGACGACGGAGGTGGACCTTCGAGTCAAGAGCAAAGAAGAAAGAAGACGACGGAGGTGGACCTTCGAGTCAAGAGCAAAGAAGAAAGAAGACGACGGAGGTGGACCTTCGAGTCAAGAGCAAAGAAGAAAGAAGACGACGGAGGTGGACCTTCGAGTCAAGAGCAAAGAAGAAAGAAGACGACGGAGGTGGACCTTCGAGTCAAGAGCAAAGAAGAAAGAAGACGACGGAGGTGGACCTTCGAGTCAAGAGCAAAGAAGAAAGAAGACGACGGAGGTGGACCTTCGAGTCAAGAGCAAAGAAGAAAGAAGACGACGGAGGTGGACCTTCGAGTCAAGAGCAAAGAAGAAAGAAGACGACGGAGGTGGACCTTCGAGTCAAGAGCAAAGAAGAAAGAAGACGACGGAGGTGGACCTTCGAGTCAAGAGGGATGAAGAAAGAAGACGACGGAGGTGGACCTTCGAGTCAAGAGGTACGAAGAAAGAAGACGATGGATGTGGACCTCCGAGTCAACAGGGATGAAGAAAGAAGAGGATGGATGTGGACCTTCGAGTCAAGAGGGATGAAGAAAGAAGACGACGGAGGTGGACCTTCGAGTCAAGAGGGATGAAGAAAGAAGACGATGGATGTGGACCTTGGAGCCAAGATGTACGAAGAAAGAAGACGACGGATGCGGACCTTCGAGTCAGGAGGGATGAAGAAAGAAGATGACGGATGCGGACCTTCGAGTCAAGAGGGATGAAAACAGAAGACGACGGATGTGGACCTTCGAGTCAAGAGGTACGAAGAAAGAAGACGACAGATGTGGACGTTCGAGTCAAGAGGGATGAAGAAAGAAGACGACGGATGTCGGCCTTCTAGTCAAGATGTACGAAGAAAGAAGACGACGGATGTGGACCTTCGAGTCAAGAGGTACGAAGAAAGAAGACGACGGATGTGGACCTTCGAGTCAAGAGGTACGAAGAAAGAAGACGACGGATGTGGACCTTCGAGTCAAGAGGGATGAAGAAAGAAGACGACGGAGGTGGACCTACGAGTCAAGAGCAAAGAAGAAAGAAGACGACGGATGTGGACCTTCGAGTCAAGAGGGATGAAGAAAGAAGACGACGGATGTTGACCTTCGAGTCAAGAGGGATGAAGAAAGAAGACGACGGATGTGGACCTTCGAATCAAGAGGGATGAAGAAAGAAGACGACGGATGTGGAGCTCCGAGTCAAGAGGGATGAAGAAAGAAGAGGAAGGTGGTGGACCTTCGAGTCAAGAGGGATGAAGAAAGAAGACGACGGTTGTGGACCTTCGAGTCAAGAGGGATGAAGAAAGAAGACGACGGATCTGGACCTTGGAGTCAAGAGGGATGAAGAAAGAAGACGACGGATCTGGACCTTGGAGTCAAGAGGGATGAAGAAAGAAGAGGAAGGTATTGGAACTTCGCGTCAAGAGGGATGAAGAAAGAAGAGGAAGGTGGTGGACCTTCGAGTCAAGAGGGATGAAGAAAGAAGAGGAAGGTATTGGAACTTCGAGTCAAGAGGGATTAAAAACCAACAGGAAGGTGGGGGAACTTCGAGTCAAGAGGGATGAAGAAAGAAGAGGAAGGTGGTGGACCTCTGAGTCAACAGGGATGAAGAAAGAAGACGACGGAGGCGGACCTTCGAGTCAAGAGGGATGAAGAAAGAAGAGGAAGGTATTGGAACTTCGAGTCAAGAGGGATGAAGAAAGAAGAGGAAGGTGGTGGAACTTCGAGTCAAGAGGGATGAAGAAAGAAGACGACTGAGGTGGACCTTCGAGTCAAGAGGGATCAAGACAGAAGAGGAAGGTGGTGGAACTTTGAGTCAAGAGTGTTGACGCCCTCCATGTAAGTCTGGGTGTAGCATTTGGTCTTGTGTCCTTTGGCTACCAGGCTGTCTTGCTAGCTTCTTGGTTGATGGGAGCGTGTGTTTTCAAATGGTCCTGTATCGTTGTCTTTTCACTCCCTAGAATTTTCCTTTGTGACATCCCAGCTTAAGTTCTTGGGAAATTCATGGTCCAGCCCATCAGTACCACCTCTTGGCACTTCTACTGTCTTCTGGTCTGGATTTTAATTTTCGTTAGATCGCTGGGCTTTGCTTTTGAACTCCTGATCTCTCCCTGTCTGCATGATGTAAGCTATGTTTTTACGTACTGCTTTCTCTTCTGTGAATATTCTTTGGGGCTCCTGTCTTCTTTTCTCTTCTTCTTTTTCTTTTCCTTAACAGGCAGACTTTGAGAGCTCTCCAAGTAAGGGCGTTAGCTCCTCATCCCTTTTTTTGGTATTTTCAGATTATGAGCAGCGTCCCACTTTAGGCTCAGTCTCATGTTTTTCTTCCTTTCTTCCCCAGGTTTGGAATACCAGGAATTCTGCATCCAAGCTGCACGTTTCCTGTTCAACACCGTAGGAGGTTCGGGTAAGGTGGAAATGCGTGAGCTGATGAGAAGAAACATCACCCGGTCCTTTCCCTTTTCAAGATGTTATTTTTTACCATCCTGGTAGTTTTTCAGAGTATTTGCGATCTTCTTGCACTAGCATCTGCCTGAAAAAGAACACAAACACTTTGGGTGCCTCCTCAAGAAATATTTGCTGTGCGATTCTGTTAATTGCCAGGCTTTTGGAGGGGGGATAGAGTAGCGTAAATCTTATCAGGCCTCTCGGGATGCCCGCAGGCTTGGGTTAACTGTGCTTGGGACAGGGCTGTTGAGGTTGTGAATCCTGTCCTAAATACTTCTCTCTCCCTCTCTTTCTCTCTCTCCCCAGCAGCACCTGATTGGACAGAAAAGCAAGCGCACAAGAAGATCCTGCGCCAGAACCCAGATAAAATTTCTTACTCTCCGCTTCAGAGACCTGCAGAACCGTTCCCGTCTTGCCTTTAAAAAGGCCTCTGCTTATACCCTTCTCCCAGGGAGAACACAGATCCCCCAATAAAATGCTGTATTAAGCCATAGGGTGTACACTGCAACTTCCAAGCCCACCTCTGCATTAACTCACACCGACAATATTGCGCTGCACATGCAATTTTAACTTTGCGCTAGTTGTTGCAATGTTTGGCTTTGGTGACGACAGTGTGTGTTTGTCAGCAGTTAGTGTAGGGTGGAATCTTCAGGTGAAGTTTTTTGTGTTGGAGTTGGTTGGTGTTGGCGTATTATTGCGGAAGTTGCGGTGCAGGTGTTTGATGTCAGAGTATTATTGCAGGATGAGTGGCTTTGTGAAGGCTTGTCTATGAGATACATAGTAGGGAGAGCAGTTTAGAGCGAAGGATGAGATGTGGAGAGTTTGTAGGTAGGTTTTGGAGAGTTGTCAGTTGAAGTGTTGGACAGGTACGAGTTAGGTGTAGGGTAAGGGCTGAAGTTGACTTTGCCTGTGCGGTGCAATTGGATTGGTGTGGAAAGCTAATGGGAAGGGGGCTTTTGCAAGTGACACTACACCTCAATATCCCACTGGCAGCTCTAGAAATTTTCCTGCTGCCTGGCTGGTCTGAGGAGCGTTGTGCGTGGCTAATGGAGCGATGCACGGCAAGGTTGGATCTCCACACGTTCCAGAGAAAGTGTAGCAAGGGGGCAAAACCTCAT
Organism: Grus americana; assembly: GCF_028858705.1. Classification (NCBI taxonomy): domain Eukaryota; kingdom Metazoa; phylum Chordata; class Aves; order Gruiformes; family Gruidae; genus Grus; species Grus americana. The sequence continues at coordinate 25,457 of NW_026561806.1, read as the reverse complement.
CTTGAGTGATACTATCTTGTCTATGGATGTTGAATTGCCCTCTGTTCAGCAAGATTGGTCTAAATGTGCCACTTGGTCTTTTTCCCAAATTTCCTTTTAGACTGTGTTCCACATTGTCAAAATAGAGCTTCCCCCCCCTTAATTCTTATCATGTTATTGTAATTAGAATGAATAGAGATATTCCAGCTTGTCTCAGCTAAACTGGAAGAAGGGCAACATCCATGTTTATTTTTTAATAAAAATAAAATCAAATCTGCCATCTCGTTATTTTTGAGTGTTTTACTGTGATTAATTGCCTCCCAATATACTGTGCATATTAAGGCCTGACATCCACCACCACAGTGGATGAATCTAATGTTGACACTTAAATAACAGGAACCATACTTTCTGCAAAACTTTTTTTTTTCTATCTAGATATCCTAGATAGCATTGGTGATGTATTTTTTTTTTTTTTGGTAGGAAAAGAGCACATCGTGAACCTGAAGAACTGTGTAATTGTTCCATTATACACATTCACTGCTCTTTTCTCTGCTTTAAACTATTTGTAGCTTTTAAAAATTGGACTGATTGAAAAGGACATTTATTTTGCTCAGCATCGGCAGCCTGATATTCCTTTACAAGGGCCTTCTACTTGAGTTTACCAGGCGTGTAGCATGTGATCGTTGCGCTACATGTTGCTATCAAAATTAGCTGTGCCTTATATTTCTCCTGTAAAACACTTACAAAAACACAAAATAATGATCATGACAGGAACTAACTTCACAGTGAATATCTGAAGGAACCTACTGATAATATATTTTTTAATTGTTATTTGGATTATTCAGATGCCACAAAGCCCCCTACTTTCTTATCCTTTGCTATGCAGAAGGTGGTTGGACTTTTCTATAGCAGATTCAATCACTTGCTGTAAAGCAAAATTGGAGTCTCCTGTGAAGAAGCAGGGCAGATTTATTCATACCATATGAGCACCATAGATTAGCTGTAGAGAGGAACACTTTAAAAACAAGCATGCCAAGAAAAACAGCCAAAACCCCCACAAAACCCACAAAGGCTCCTGCGTGTCCACCCTTTAAGTGCCGTGATGTCAATTTTCCTGAGAGCCTTTGAGGGGATATCCTCATCATTAGAAACACAGGTAAGCCAAATTGTATGATGTCACTGAGAGAAAAATGCTATGTTACCCCAATCAGATTAGCTCACAACCCTGTGAAAAGCTGGTGAAAAAGGGTAGGTTTGGAGCAGGCCAAGAGGCTGGTTACAGGCTCACGGCAATGCCATGTAAATTTGTGAATACCAAGTGTGCAATTGCTACAACAGTCACAAGCACTGGACGTGTACCTGGCTTGTGTGTTCCTTTTCCCACCATCACTTTCTGTCCTGTTTCTGGAGATCTTTGCACGGGATTCTTTGAGAACTATTTCTGAAGGATGCAAGGCTTCTGGAGTTGCAATGCCTGCCCAGCTGCAGCTGAACTGTGGGTAAGTGCTGTGGAGTTTAACCTTGTTGCAGTAGCAGAGTTGCTTATAGCTGTCAATCAACCAAGTTATTGCTATAAACAAGAGCAGGGGTGTGGTGAAAGGCAATATATTTTATTAGGCCAGAAGACATCATTGGGAAAAACATCCTTTTAGAAATGCAAGCCTATGATTTTCTTTTGAGTGAGAAGATTTGCAGGAACCTGAAGGAAGGTTTACACACTCAGAAGCGGGTCTCTTGTTTCCTAACTACAGCAGTATAATAAAGGATATTCCTTGATCTTACAGACTGTCTTTTTTGTGACAGCAGCATTACTTAGTAGGCAGTATCTTTCTGTTTTGTCCTATGTAGTGTTGCTCATCGGTAGTGGCTCTAAGGCTTTTAGTTGGTGGGGATCTCGGTGGAAAATTGTAGTGGGGGTGTGGTGGTGGGGGGGTGTACCTCAAGATAACTTTATTTTTTTTTTATGTTAAGCATTTTGCTTCAATTAGCCATTTGAATCAGTACTTTAAATCAAGCCAGAGCACTGACAACATTATACAAACCCTATACCAGGGTTAAGATTATTTGTTGGATTTTTTAAAGGTAACTCTTCTCCCTTTCTCCTCACATTATTTCCAACAGATGAAATCTCTTAATTAATGTTAAAAAGTCATTACTCCCTCCAGCATGGAAGTACTCTTTCATTCACAGGTGAATGCTGGCCAGCTTGCAGATGCTGTTCCAGCAGTGCACTGCTGTAGCCTACTGCAAGACTTGAGGCAGTCAGGGGGGCTAGCCCAGGGGCCACCCTATTCAGGGGGGCTAGCCCAGGGGCCACCCAAGGAAGCCACTGGCCACTTGACAGGGACTGGAGGGCTAATCCTAGCATCACATACCTCTGTGATGGAAAGGGCCTTTAGAGATCCTCTAGCCTCTCTCCCTCCTCTCTCTCTCTCCTTATCATCCCTAAGACAGCTTCACCTAGCAACATTCTCCAACAGCAGGGAACATAGCCCCTCCCTAGGGGGGGAATGCTGGCAACCCTTAGCTATTATTATTTCCAGTTTTGCCTGGTATAATCCTGTTTTTTCTCAGCTTTGCCTCGAGGCCAGCAGGCACTGCAGGGCTTATGGAAATTCTGCAAAAGCAGAAGAGTCCAGCCCCTGGTTTCCAAAACCAACGCTAGAAGTTTACTCCCACTTTTTACTCCTGCTTTTAACAATGAGAAAGCAAAGAGGACGATGTGGAAACGCTGACCGGGATCACGTTTTAGGCCAAACCCCAGCTTCTTCCTGAAGCGTCCGCAATGCTTGCACGCGAATTGCAAAGCCTCCGAGCCCGAGGGCAGGCAGCTGACCGCGGCGAGCTGCCGGTGCCCCCCGCCCGGCGCCGCGCTGCCGCCGCTCACAGGGAGCGTTTCTGCGCTTTGGAGCTCCACTGAAAATTCAAGACTTCCCCGAGTCCCGGAGCAAAGGCTCCCCGTCCCATCCGGCCCCGCGCAGCCGGGCGCCCACCCCTCTCCCCACCAGCGCTTGCACGGGACCCCAACACGGCTCCGTGCCCTCGCTGCGCCCTGCCGGAGCTTCACCTGGAGCTGATCTCGGCTCCTGACGCTCCTCAGGCAGCCTGAGGGATCCAATTAAATCTCAGCCGCCGCCTCCTCCTCCTCCTCCTCCTCCTCCTCCCCCCTTCCCTTCCGGAACTGTCTCCTAGCAGCCTCCTCTTCCAGGCGGTGTCTGGGTCTGTTACCTCCCTTGCAAAGCAAACGAAGGTCTCTTGGGCTTGTTGGTGTTCCCAGGGCTGCTGGAATAATAGGGCTGTCGGGGGTTCCTAACAACGGGTAGTGCCACCCCCTTGATAGGTGTCACCAGCTGAGCTGGAATAAAATGGAGAGAGCATGTGTGGCCCCTTCCTGGGTTGCTGAGGTGGACAAGCTGCTGAGGCGCACTTTCAAGCCTCAGAGGAGCATGAACTGGAGGCAGTGGGGAAGAAAGCTTGGGATAATCCTGTTTACAATGGCTCTCCCTCTACCTCCTTGAAGATTTGAGCCATCTACAACCCCAAGTCCATCCTGGAGAATCCCTATGAGAACTTTGAAGAGGTGAGGGATCTGCTGCCCTACCAGGAAAAGCAGAGCAAAGCTGTGGATGGGAAGACAAGTCCTTTTCTCAAGCGCTGTTTCTACATCTTCAGAGGCATTTGAGGTAAAGCTCCGATATCTCGCTAGGAAGGATTTACTAGCCCTTGGGAAGAACAGGGGTATGGGGGTGGTGTGAGCGTGGGGATGCAGAAAGTAGAAACCCCATAGTATCTGTGTAGCCCAGGAACCTGCTCAACACAGATGAGCATTACTTCAGAGATCATCTTTGGCTGACGTGGAAGGAGCATCCTCATTCCGTGTGCCTTGCTGGAGCTCCAGGGTCTGTCCTGTTACCTTTGCTACAAGGCAGGAGGTACAGCCAGCCTTAGCGGTGTGCTCATGGTCATGCAATGAATCCGTTGGCAGAGCTTAGGTGTCCTGAATCCACAGGAGCCATTGCTCTGGTGATGAGACTATTCTGTCTTTGTGTGCATTTTCTAGATGGAGTCGTGCTGGCCCCTGTGTTACAGTAAATGAGGAGCGGACATAAATATCCACCAGAGAAAACCTAGCATTGTCAGGCCTGAAATGCAGACGATAACAGGAACGTATCAAACAAAGTTTTGCTTGAAGACAGCTGAAAGAAAGAGGTGCTAGTTTCCAGTTTAAAAGACAAAGGGGAATGAAACGTTATGTAGGTTTATTCAGAGGCAATCAGAAAGCTTGGAGCGAGTTAGGTCTGCTGTAAGGAAACAGCCCTGGGCAAAGGTGTTTGTTGAACAGCTTCTTATAGAAGGCATAAAGTCCTAATGCTGTAAAAACAGGGGAAGAAAAAGCAGTAAACTCTTTTTCAGGAAATTACAGTTTTCTCACCAATGTGTCTTTCTTCCTGCGTTCTTAGCCCGGTGCCCATGGCTTGTTTTCACGCGTGCCTTTTCAGACCCTTCAGAGGATGACAAGTGTTTGGTTTCTTATCCTGTCCCTCCTCTGTGAGTCATTAAGATTTACTCATTGCCCTTTCTTTCCCAGTCTGAGAGCCTGCAAAAGTTACCCCTAGCTGTGTTGATGACCTGGTGAGCTGCTAAGCTCAGTGCCACTGACACCTGCCACTCCTGGTGTTCCGCACCCAGACTCTCATTTACTCTCCATTCAGACCTATCTTAGCTTTTCTGTTATGATTCTCTACACACACACACCCCCCACCCCACCCCACCCCACCCCCCCTCCCCAGGCTTTCCCGAATTAGTGCCAAGTGTCTCCTGCCCTAGGACACCCACCTGCCCTTCAGTGGTTCCTGGGCAGTTGTGGACAACTTCTGCCCCTTTTGCATGCACGAGTCATCTCCACTTACATGGCAGTTTCCAAACAAGGAGAGAAAAAACAGGCCTGGAGAGGAGCAGAGCAGCACTGTCAAAAAAATTGAGATGCCCTGGCCAAGACCAGCACCAGGCAGTGGCTCTACTGAGAGAAACAGCTAACTGTTGAGATGCACCTGGGACCTGTGGAGCATAACCAGTTGGGCAAGCTGGAAGGTGAATACAAGGAGCTCTGGCATAAGCAGCTTAGGAGTATGGAGCTTTTTGCTGTGGCATTCCTGGGTGAGCTGTGCAACCAAGTGCTTCCTTCTTTTTGTTCTTCCCTTCATCTATGTTACTGCTTTCATCTTTAAGTCAAACTTCTAGTCTGGCCTACTGCTTTGGGTTCTCTTTGATAGCACTTGCTACCTAGTGATTCCCTGTCTTTCTGCCTCACTTTCCCCATTGGTGAATGAGATTTTCCCTCAGCCTACATCAGAGTAGGGAAGAGCTGAGATTTCTGAACCTTTGCGCTTTGCCTTTTTCTTCCACCTAACGGGGTGCTCTGCCCTGTGTTAGAAGGACATGGCGCGGTAGTTCTCTGTCAAGGTCATGTAGCACTGTTAGGCACCTGGAACGCAAAAAGGAAGGGGGAAGTTATGGATGAGATAGAGCTAGTTTCTTCTCTCTCCTCCAGAATACAAGCTGTTTACTGTCAGGCTATCTCTCGTTCGGCTGTTGTGCAGTGTCCCTTTGGGGAAGGACACTGCGACTCTGGGTGTAGAGCGCCTACTGCACAAAATTCTGTATCTGTTCTGGGCTGCCACCGCAAATGCTGATGGCGGCAGCTCAGGCCTTGGAAGTGGATAAAAGTTAAACAGGTTTTAGGAATGGCTGGTGGGGCAGCCTGGACTTTGCTCCTGAGGAGGGAGGTGAAATGTCTACATAACATGGTGTATGTCAACATTCACGTCTAGCGAGGGAGCTGACCTCTGGAGAGCTGAGTTGGGACAGATGAAACATACTTTAATCCTGTTGACCTCCTGCGGGCTCTGAGGGCCTCAAAAGGGAAGCGGAATGACGGAGTGCCCATTCCCGACTTGCCAATAGCAATGCAAACCGTACTGGAGGGAGTCCTCCGTCCAGGAGCTTGGGCTGAGCGTGGGAGAATCTTGCACTGGGGAACTTGTGTTGCTGCCCCAGCTTAGCTTGGTGCTGCTGCTTAGTTTGCAGTCCCAGGCTTTGGCCTAAAGGTGTGAGAACATGGGGCAGTCACGACTGCTGTCTTTCCAGATCTGCTTTGCTAGAGAGGACATGGGGCCTCCCTTCCTCCCTTCCTCCCTCCCTCCCATCCCAGCAGGGTCCCAAAGCTTACCTCCCTAACAGCTGCTGTACAGCCTGCCTAAGATGTATCCCTGGTCTAGCGCTCTGTTCCCAGCTTGCTTTCTGCTCCCTCTGCCTGCGTTATCTCCCTATCTTCACAGTCTATGTAGACTGTGAGGAAAGGAGCGTCTCTCTATTCTTATTGTATATCTTATGGTAGTCCTAGGTTTCCTGTAACGTTCCTTAACAGCAGCTACTTGGAGCTGTAAATACCTGAGCACATTTGTGATGTTAGCTTTCTGACTTCTGAAGAACTGCAACAGTGGTTTAGATGTGCTAGATACTTTGGAGTACAGATATTAAATCCTTGTCTGATTACTTGCTTTACCCACATAACACCCGTGTGTAGTTCTACTGATCCTGTAGTTTAGCTATTTGTGATTTCTGTCAGAGTCGAGCCCGCAATATCTCAGTGTAGTGCACTAGTTAAATATTGATTTCCTTTACTCTCAGATTTGCTTGAATCCTTTCTTATCTTTAACCGGTTAAGGATTTAGTGCTACTATGGATTCAGATAATGGACTAAATGATTAACAAAACTTGACAAAGTCAGATTTCTTCTACAGAAGCTGCAAGTCTGGCAAAGCCAACTTCCCCAAGGCAAGCAGCACTTGAACCAAGTAAGGGAGGCCAGTCAGCACTGGTGGAAAAGGCAAGATGGGAGGGTTTTTTTTCTTTTGGTTTTTTTTGGTGCCTAGGGTGGTGAATTTGTAGATGCAGCAGATTTAGCACATGTGTACACGTCTCTACAGGGTGTGTCTCTTAGAAGAGATCACTGGAGCTTTTGGAAAAGAAGAGCTAGGAAATATCTCTCGTGCACCTTGTCTGATACTGCTGTCTTCTGCATTGATCTCTGGGCTGCTTTTGTACAGAGAGCATTGGAATCTGCTTCTTGCTGCATTCGGTAGAGAAGGCAATAGTACTCATCAGCAGGCAGTTCCTCCTGCACATATTTCTCATGCACTCTCTTGCTGGCTCAAGTCCCTGAAATATTTTACGAGCTTTATGAAACTCAGCATTAGGCAGGATTAAAAAACCACCTGGATCCTCAGGGCAATGGAAGCAGCATCCTAAAGCAAGCAGTGGAAAAACAGATCTGAAAATTTTGTGTCCAGTGATTCTGCTAGACAAAGCCATATCTGACTTGATCAAGGGGTGGCAAGTCTTGGCTCATGTGGCAAGCTGGACTAGGGGGAACCCTCAGCACCCCCTTCAAACAGGTGTTTTTTGTGATGCCGTGGCTCAGGCTGCAGGAAGATGGGAAGAAGAGACCAGGACCTTCAGCAGAGAGGGGAACTCCTAGTTCTCAGTAACTTCTTATCCACTCTGTGTGCTGGGGCACATGCAGGACGTGTCGAGCGTGAGCAGAACCCATAGGACAGGAGCAATGTTCACATCGGCTGCAAATGAGAATGGTGCTTTTCAGTGGGACTCCTCGAAGCTGGGCTTTCTGCAAGGTCCCTTCCCCAATGCCCAGGACAGTATCACGGTCTCTCCTGCTCTGCGATGCTGTAGCAGTAGACAGAGAGAGGCTCAAGGCAGCAGGGGCTCAGGAGCAAGAGCAAAGACACCAAACCTGCGCTAAAACCTGCATGAGATCTGAAACAGGACCCAGGTTGCTCTTGCCTTGCTATCACAGTGTACCAAGGCAAGGCCTGTAGCGTTATTTGTTGGATGTCGCTCGGTAAAAGCAACAGAACTTTGTAGCTTGGTGCTTGCTAGAGCTTTACGCTGGGCTAATGCCTTTGTTGTCTTTCTGTGATGACCACATCCCTTCGTCAGAAGCAAAGGCTGACAGTTTACAAGGCAAATGCCCCTCTCTGTAGAGCTGCAGCAGAAAGCAGTGCTGGCACCCACCGACTACCGAGCAGTGCCGTGAGAGGAAAGTACCGTGCGTAACATCGGGCTCTCCTCAGGCTTGTTACGAGTATCCGGAGCCTTAAAAAACACACCCCTGGCCACTGTTTTCTGCCCACGTACTGGCAGCAATCTTCCTCAGCAACAGTATGAGCTAGATCAACCGGATCAGTAAAATGATACAGTTGAAAAGTACTCCCAGCTGGGGTAGGAGATGGAACAGGCTGAGGATCAAAAGGCAACATTGAAGAAGCCCAGAAGACTGTTGCTTCAAGAATGGGCCCGAGGCTCCAGCCAGATGCTCTAGTTGGCAGGTGCAGTTCCTCCCCATGTTTCAGGTCTCTCTCTATTTCTATGCCATCGGGATGTGCTTAGGCACAGGGGGCCGAGAAGTGGTTTTCCATTCCCTGAAGTGTGGGAGGAGCGGCACTGTTTCCCAAAATTGCCAGCATGAAGGCATCCATCGCCTCTGTCTGAGGAGCAGTGAGCAACTGAAACTGACTGCCAAGAGTAACCGGCACCTTTAATTGTGCTCCTTTAGTGAGTGTTTCTCCTGCACCGCTGTGCAGGCACTATGTGGAGCAGCAAGTTCATGACTCAGAAAATGCTCACCTCTGCTCCCAAGCACACAGATGGTTTTGGTTTTTTTTCCTCACTGTCCCAGGCACATGATGAGAGGGTTGTCACTGCAGCACACTGAGGGGTAGTGAGTATTCAGGTTTGAAATACGCTTGGAGACAGAGATGGGCATGCTTGGGGAAACACTAGGGCAAAAGTCTTCGATGTAGGCAGTTTTTCCTCAAAAAAGGAAGTTAAACCCCAAATGAAACATGAACTCAAGTCCTCTTCTGAGCCACAGAGTGACTGAAGATAACATCCTTATTCAGCAAGCCTGCTCCTTGGATGTGCCTATGGCAAAACTTGCTCTCCTGACAGATCTCTAAGGCTATTTCAACACCCCCTAATCCCACCTGCTCTGGACTCCTGTCAGCCCTGTGGAGCAATGCAGCTGCATGGGGTGGGAGTGTCTCCTGTCTAGTGCAGCAGTGTGCCTGGAGGGAGGCAGATGTTGGGAAGAGGACAGGCGAACCTTTGGAGTTTTTATTACTGCTATTGGTTGGGTAGCTGGAGGTGTGCTTTGGTTTAGCTGCGACTTAAATTGATCTAGCAAGAGGTGGTGTTAGGAAAAAGCAATGCTGTACAGAACTGCAGAGGGTAGTCAAACCGGAGGCAATTAATATGGTGACTTGACAGCACTTATATAAACCCCATTTATAAACCATAAAAGCGAGCCCTTCCTGCATTCACAACACCAAGGAGTCTAGGGAGAGCAAGCTTATTGATAAAGACAATAGTGCTTGGGAACAGGAGGCTGAGGAGAAACCTTGACAGCAAACTGAAGGAAATCCAATCTTCCTGCTTTCACCCATTCTCCTAGCTGGGAACACAGAGAGGCAGCCCATGGACAACGGGTAACCCTTGGACCCAGCGGGGAAACACCTGAGGAGCACACTGCCTCTGAAGGTGGGAGATCAGTGGGGCTTTATCACCCTCGGAGTGCCTCACAGGATGCCTCTGGCTCCACCCGACCCAGCTGGACTGGAACCATCCCCGAGAGTGATGACCTTTCCAGAAGGTGGGAGAGCAGGAGAGAGTGTAGATGCTGCCTCCCACCCCGCAGCTGCAGCCCTCGGGGGCGCAGGGGCCTTGAGCAATTTACAGGGCATCCCCCGTCCGATGCCCGTTCCCCCCCTTCGGTGGGCGAGAACAAGGTTGCTTCCCCCCACCTCCCGCCCCTCCCCAGGAGGGCGGGGAAGCAGCGGGGCAGCCCTGGGCATCCCGGCGTACGGGGGCTCCGCCGCGCCGCCACCCCGGACCCAGCGCCGCCGGACGGGGGAACCGGCTCCTCCAGCGCGGCCCACGCAGCCGGGGGCGGCCCGACTGAACGGCGGCACCGCCGCGGGGGTCGCGCAGCCGCGGGCCGGGCCTGGCGGAGCGGGGCGGGGCGGGGCTCCATCGCCACCGCCGCTGCCTTCGCCCGCCTCCCGGCGGGGTCTGCGTGACAGCGCCGGGCACTCCCCGCCGCCGGTTTATGTAACCCGCCGCCCGGACCCGGTTATAAAACGCCGCCGAGGCAGCGGCGTCGCCAGAGCCTCGCCGCTGCTGCCGCCCGGAGCGCCGCGGTAGCCGGGAGGTAACGGCGCGGGCCCGGGGCGGGGTACGGCGCGGCGGAGCCCTCCGGCGGGCAGCGCTCCCGGCGCGGCTGGATCGGGGCGCGGGGCCGCCCCGCTGGCGGGCGGGGGCTTGGGGAGGAAAGCGGGGCTCGGTCGGCCGGGTCGGTGCGCGGCTCCGGCTTAGTATGGGAACCGGTGCGTGGGGGCCTGGGGGGCACTGCTTGTGAGGTGCTGCTGCTGCCTGGCCCTGCCTGTAGCCTCTGCTAAGCTTGTGTCATCTTCCTCTCATCCTTGCACGTACCTGCAGCAGTGCTTTAGCCTGCCAGTGCCAATCAGTAACTCTGCAAAAACCTGTATAAAAGGGTTTATGGTGAAATGAACTACAGAACCTATCCAGAGCAGATGTGAGGTATGCAAGCTGATCAAATGTTCAAAAGTCTAACCAGGTGTTTGCCCCTGGTGTCGCTGTCATCCTGGTGGGTTGGGGTTGGTTTTTTTTCCCCTTCTGATCTGTCGTGCAACCTTCCAGTATTACAAGCCTTCTCTCGCTGATGTAACCAGCGTATCCTTTCTTGCTTCCCATAAGCAAGGCTTTCCCAGGGGTGGCCAGCCTTAGAGTTCGGGATGCGTCCAAGCTGAACAAGCCTTCCTTCTCCCTACAGCTTTTATTTTACTTATACAAGAAAAAAATCTACTGCAACTGCTTGAGCTTTTAAGTGATAGGAAGGGGCAGAGAGGAAAGGGCAATTCCTGTTTCTTTAAATCTGGCTCTTAAAGTTCCCGTTTCTTAAAAGGATGAGCATCTCTCTCTCTCTCTCTCCCCCCCCCCTCCCCGAGAAATCCACTACTTCTGCAGTGGTGGGTGTTGTTGGTGTGGCTCGTTATCACCCTCTCAGCCCTGGTGGGAAGAAGGTGATTGGTGGGATACACCTATGTTCCCACAAAACTCAAGTAACCAGCAATGGATGTCTTTGTGGTCTCCTTGCTCCTCCCAGTTAGCCTCAGTTAGAGTGGTGACCACCTCGGCTTTCTGCAACATCACAGTTCATTTTTAGGTTTCCAGCAAACACCTTCATGCCAGCAGCTAGAAGGGCAGTAAATGATCAGACCAACTTGTCTTAGTCTAACCTGTCACATTCCAGTTCTGGAAGGGGCATGTAGTAATTCCTCTCTTCCTTGCTGTGCTTCCCTGGAAAGGGGATGGGAAGGTTTACAGCTGCCGAGGGCACCTGGCTGAAAGGCAGGGAACAAGTAATGCCCAGGCCTTGCACAGGCTGCAGAACTTGAGGACTGCAGGGTTTCCAAGTTCTTCGCATGCAATGTCAAGGCAAGAACTTTAAACTTTTCTTTTTTTTTTTTTTTTTTTTCTTTTTAAAATGAGTGAAGGGATCCAAACTTGGTCTCCCATCAGTTACAGCAACAGAAAGGGAAGCAGCCTCTTGGCAAAAGAGCTCTGCTGCTGTGACTAATAAGTGAATCAATATTAATGGTTATACCCATCTATTTCCTCCTATGTAGGCTCTGATGGGTGGCCAGGGAGAACAGGTCCTTCCCTTTGCTGTTCACATGTCCTGCCTTTCAGGTGCTCCCACCTTGAGCTACAGAGGCAGCTTATCTGCTTGAACCTGGTTCTAACTTTGTGATTACAAATAGATACCATATTTAATTTTCCTTAATGTACCAGTTTGTGCCATGTTCTTCCTTACTGTGGGATGTCCCAGACCCCTCCCTGTGGGAGGGGGAACTCCTGCTGTTCTTCAGGGTAAACGGTGCCTGCAGACACCTCTCTTCCTATTTGTAGTTGTGAAGTATCTTGATCCTGGTGTGACTGAAACCTGATAAGCAACATGTGTACTTGTAATGACATTGGTGTCTCTGAAACAAACTTAGGCCAGCAAGCAAGGTGCATGTGACTGGCCTTCATTTTCATAAGCGCAACTGTTTTTCTTCCTGTGGTTCTTTGTGCAGATTCATTAATAGGTTTTCTCTGCTGGCTTTGTGTGGGTGTGAGGGGGGGTAAGCACGTTACACCTCAGGGAGGGGAGCTTGAGTCCCTTTAGCTTAAGTGGTAGCAGCTTGCGTTTGTAGTCCCCACCGTGTTGAGCAAGATGGTGACCATCACAGATGGACTTGGGTTTTAGCTCCTCAGATGTTCTTTGAGCTGGCATCGCTTCAAGAACACGCATGTCTCATTCTTAAAGGCTTTATGTGTATTGTTCTAAATCTGTGGGTTTCCGTGCCTTTGGGGACTACTGGATGTCTTCCAGTGTGGATGTCCATCCTTTTGGAAATGTGGCACATGTAAGGACTGGTGTGGTGTGCGTGACACTTGCTTTTCCCAGACGCTTTGTGCGGAAATCTTTGCTCGCGTGTTGCCATCCCTGCTTGGTTTTTTTTTTTGCGTTCTTTGTCTCAACAGATGGGAACTGCTGAAAACAACAGTGACCTCAAGAACCTCCATGCAGTGGAGCTTGACCTGTGTAACAAGGACATGACGGCAGACACATTTGATCACAGCGTTATTTCTGTTGGAGAAGAGGAAGGACCAGGCAATTTCCACCGTTCTCTTCCGACACGAGAGTCCCTCCGATCCCCTCGGGGCTCTGTTGTGAGTTTCCATAACATCCAGTACTCCGTTAAGCAGTCCAGTGGATTCCTATGTAAACAGAAAACTGTGGAAAAGAGGATCCTTCATAATGTTTAGTAAGTTCTTGCCTAAATAAAATACTGGAGGGTAGGAATGAATCTGCTGCTGTGAATCAGTGACCTCACTGTCACCTTCCCCATCCAGCTGTGCTGGTAAAGAAACGACTACCCTCCTGCCAGTGTGCAGTTCGTGTGAGCGCGTTCTCATTTGCCTTTAGGCAAAATAGCCAGGATATAGCTGGAGCAGTTTCAGTTCTTGATCTGAGCAAATTAGGACCAAACCTGTGTGAACACTTCTGCCAGAAGAGCTGAGGGTTCCCTTAACTATGGTTCCAGCTGCAGTCGGAGGAAACGAGCAGTTGTTTCTTCTTGTCAAGACCCAGCTCAGCAGGGAAGACACTTAATTTCTTTTGTAGATTGCTTTTTATGCCCAGCTCTGGTTCTGTTCTGACTGGCAGCCTGGGACAAGAAAGAAAAAATGCTTATTGATTTCTGATTTAAGGAGAAGTTTTTAATAATCTCTAAGTTTTGCTTTCAACAGCATTTTGTTCACACCTTACCTCTACTATGAGCTGCATGTGAGCAGTCCTCCATTTGGAAAGAACTCCTTCCTTCCTCCAGTGGCATTATGAAGCCAGGCTTGAATGCTATCCTGGGGCCAACGGGGAGCGGTAAATCTTCGTGAGTACTTTCTTCTGCTCCTTCAGATGGACAGTCAGCCTGGAAGAGGAGAAGGGAGGGATGCTGGAGCAGGGCGTTTGGTTCAGATCTCCTTTTGGCCTTACTGACAGGAAAGTACTGATGCTGGACACCGTGAAGGTCTCACCCAGCGCCATGGCGCTGACTTGAAAGTTATGAACCAGCTCGTGACCAGTTCCCCGTTGGTTTTAGATTTTAAGACTCATTTTAAATCAGTCACTATCTGCACGGATTCATCCAGAAGAGCAAACCTTGAAAAAGCACCTAACGTAGGACTCTGATTTGCAGAGCCTCCTGGCCTCAGACACTGCAATAACAACGAAACCCGCTCCTGGATGTCCCCAGACACTTCCTGCTAGCGGCAGGAGCGTGACTCACCACCACTCTCCCTTGAACGTAGCCACCTATACCCTGCAAACCACATTTCATAAAACCTCTGGGCAACTTTATACCTACAGTGCACACCTCAGTAGCTGAGGTAGACTTCCAAGGGGTGACAAGCAGTTTATGGCAGAGGCCTGCAGGAAGATGACTCTGGCTGAGGACTGTGGTATTTAAGCTTTGCAAGAAGGAAGCTCATCCGTATCTCTTTCACGGAGGCAATTCTCAGAATTTGGCTCTGGATATCCCCTTTGGGAAAAGATGACACCAGCAAGGAAGACCTATCAGCAAGCGCAAGGAATCACAAAAGAGACGTGGTGGGGACACTGACAGGCCCAGAAACCAGACAACCCAGTACTTGCTGTCGGGTAGCCTTGCCTGAAAGCGTTTGTTAAAAATTTGGAAGAGTACCCACTGCTTTCGAGTGCCCTGGCATAGAACAGTCCCAGCCTTCATCCAGAGCCCTTGAACCTCAGCAGCTTACGTTGACTTCTCTTGGAGCTGCGTGCCAGGTCTCTACAAACGGCCACAACTCTCTAAGGATAATCCCGTGCTGCCTTGCCTCTTGCCCATATGCAGCAGCTGTAATTTATCTAAGGAGCAGACATTTTCTGTGGGAAAGGAGCTGATTCTCAGTCTGTGCATACATGGCACCCAGGCTCACAGAAATCCAAACTCTACTTGGGGACGATTGGCTCCATCAGCCATACCACTAAGAGTTGTTGTGACAGTGACAGGACATGGACAAGAAGATTGAAAAGCTGGGTGGAAAACAGAAGAATGCAGCACCCTAATGATTCAGAAGGTTCATCCCCACAAACGGTACAATGATCACTGCATAGCCAGGGAATCGGCATCTCACAGGGAAGCAGAAAAGCTCCTCCAAGATCATCCAATACAACTGGTTTCAGAGGGACAGGAACATCAAGGGGACGGTGGCCTGGATGAAGAGGGTATAAGCAGGGGATTGCTCCGTATAATAAAATATAGAAGGTAGAGCAGCTACCAGGCACCACAGCTGCCTGTAGTATCACAGCAGAGAACATCTGGGGCCATGTTAATCTTGTATCTTATGTACCACAGCCTAAGGAAGGAATGATCTGAAAAACAAAGAAAGAAACAAGCAAAAACCCCAGCAGCTCCAGAACTACCACTGGGAGAGCTGCTCTGCCATAAACCCATGGTGTATTGCCGGGAGCAACCTAAGTTTCTGCTGCTCTATCCTTGTGTGCAAAATGGGAAGCGTAGTCCTCTCCTTGATACCAGGGCGTGCTGGGAAAATAACAGCAAGTCAGTGAGATGACAGCCACAGATGCCTTGTATGTGCTAAAGAAAAGTATGACCTGAGAAAAGGGCAATGCAGGAAGGAGCAAGGAGCCTTGCTGGGAAGCCAGATCTGTGGAGGATCAGAGTATCCCAGCTCCAGCCAGCACTGGAGGAGAATGGACTACAGGGGAAAGCTCTGACTTGGCTGCAGGGTGCAGGGAAGGGTGCTCCTTTCCCAGCACAAGTGCCAGGGATGCAGGACAGGGAGCTCTGTGGAGCTACTCCAGCTTTGGTAAGGCAGGATGGATCTGCAGCCAGTCCAGAACAGTGCAGTCCCCCCAAACTTTGTGTCCTTCTCCCATTCCCTGAGCAGCTGTCATTCCAGAAGCCACCAAGGAATCTCATAGTGCCTCACAGTGGCAGGAGAGCAACTGGCACTTCACCTCAGAGTCGACTGAGGGAGGGGAGCAGGAGGGACTGGCATCAGGTAAAAAGCCAGGCAGATTCCCAGGAGGTGCCATGGGATGCCATACAGACCTCCCGAACAGGCACGCGGTTGCAGAGACACTGCCTCAGAGACCATTTTGCGGTAAGGTGGGGCTTAGCAGAATGCAAAGCAGCATTAACCTTCTAGATCAAGATGCTCGAGCCCACTTAAGTGTCTCAGCGGAGCTCAAGGGAGAAGGGTTGGATGGATTTGGAAATCACGGTGCATCTCAACAGCTTGACATGAAACCAGTAAACTCGACTCACCTTTTCCCTCCTCCTTGCCCCAATGCCCTGAGAACATCTGGCTGGGCTTGGAGGACCCAGGCTGTCAGCTGAGAGAGAGAGAGAGAGAGAGAAGCCAGCAGCTTCCTAGCCTGGCCTCCAGCTGGGAGCCCAGGGATGGGACACACAGAGCAGGACCGAGAGCCCTGAAACGCTCCTCCAAGGTCATGCTGAGGCTGCACGTTCTGCCCAGTGCTGCCACCCCAGCTAAAAGCACAGCCTGTCAGGTTTTCACAAGGGAAAGGCCCAGCAAAGTCTTCTTTCATAATGCCCCCCACACCCCAAAAGGCCGTGCTGGCTGCACAGGGAAGGTGTCGGCGCCTCTGCTTTTGCAGATGCTGTAGCCAGCCTCTGACCGAGTCCTGTAGCCTCCAGTGATGCTCCTCCCCCCGGCCTCTGCCTGTGAGATGGTCCAGGAGGTTTTAAAAGAGTCAGCCTGGCTGTCCAGGGAGCCATCTCCTTCCCGGTCCAGCTGTGATGCTCACTGCTTGCAGCCATCGGGAGGACGGACTTTGAGAGCATGACAGACCAGGTGACTAGCTCCAGGGCCTGTCCACAGCTGGGCTGGCCAGGACCCTGCTCCCCGCTGAGCTCTTTGCAGGACCACCGCTGAAACCAAAAGCCATGCCAGCAGGTCTCAAACTAGACTGTGGCTTTTTGTTTCAGGATGCTGTTTTACAGGAAGGCAGGGGCTGGATGCAATCTCTCGACCTCCCCACTGGGAGCCGTTTGGCTTCTTGACTCTTCCAGGGGTCCACACAAAGGCTCGTGGAAAGCAAGGCTCCCCTGCAGCGTGGGCCCTGCGCCCAGCTGCCTTTCAAGCAGTCAAAGGAGAAGTTTGGTTCCTACCCAGGACAAGGTCTCTGAGAAAGGGGAGCTTCGCCTAGCTACCTTCTGCTGGGATGTGCTTTCCACTGGAATTTGCTGCCTGGAGAGCTGCTTATTTATTTCTTGAAAGTTGTCAGGCTTAGTTCCGGGAGGATGGGGGCTAATCTGTGCTTTCGTAAGAATAATACAAGACCTGAGCTTCCAACTTAACTCTTGACTTTTATCTTCAGCACAACCGGATTTTGCCTCTTTTCCCTCACACCCGTGGAGGCTCTGCGTGATTTACCCTCCCTTGGTAAGAACAGGAATGGCTCTTGTCTCCGGGCAGCAGCCTCGTGCCGAACGATGCCCTGTACCTTGCCTCCCCAGCCGCCCCTTAAAGTGCTCTTGCTAGCATCTTTCTCCCTAACTTTCTGGGACTGTCAGTACTCCATCAAACATTTTCTATGCTTCACCCTAGAAGTGGCCGTGCATTCGGGTGCGGGCTACTTCCAAGCCTGATGCCTGTGAATCAAGTTTGCTCTCTAAGCAGCCAAGCAGTCCCCTGCCAAATCGTTCCCTCTCATGCATGACCTTACAAGAGACACTAGCAAGCCCTCCCACAGCTTGCTGCAAAGCTGGCTGAGTAGCTGCTTCTAACAGAAGGCTTCTACTTCCTTCTTTCTCCTCCCCGAGTGTGTGGGCCTGGAGGAAAACAAAAATACCACCTCGACCCATAAGGGGCTTGCAGATGCCAAGAAACAAATGGAGGAAGGTGCTTACCCCATGCCAGCGTCTGGATCTTTGCAGAAGGTATCAGCATCAACCCGAATACGGCCCCTAGATGCAGCAGGCTCATGAGGATGATATTCCTCCAGACGTATCGCATGGGGGGCTTGGGGCCCTCTTTCTCCCGGTAGGTCTCATCAAAGATATCGTCTATCATGCCCCGGTCTCCTGCCAGCTCCTCGTGATTGAGGAAGTCCTTCTCCGTGACGGCATCTCCATTCCTGGTCACCCGGGAGGTGACGGTGCCGACGGTGGTGCTGGAAGCGGAGGAGAACTCCTTCGAGAGGTGGCAACGGAGATTTTCAAGAAAGGAAAAAGGGAAAACAAAACAAGAAGTTGGTGGTTACCAATGCAGGGAATAGAAACACGAACAGCTAGGCCGGCAGTACCAAAACTCGTAGCCTGCAGTTTCCCTGGCAGGCTCCGTTCTTTCAGCTGAGCCCCTGGCACCAAGAAGAGCCCGCTCTGGCCCCATGGAGTCATGGCCTGAGAGGGAGGGGGCCTGATCTCTCTGAGGAGAGGAGGGGAATGATGGACAGCGTGCAGAAAGTAAAGCAAAAGACTTGAAAGCCAGTCTTTTTTCCACCAGTGGCTTTGGTGAAATCCTTTGCAGGCTGCAAGGATTTTTGTTTTCCTTCAGTTTTATTAGTGGGCGTTTTTAGGTGGGCTTGCGGTCTGGGCTTGCGCATAAGCAGACAACAATAAAGGAAATCTTGTGAATGAACAAAGAGGTGGGAGAGGAATATGGTCTGAAACACGGTTTTATTATAAATCATTGGGCTGCTCCAGATATCCTGCCTCTCTGTGTCCGCCCAATCCCTAGGTCAGCAATGTCAGCAAGAGCCACAGGGAGATTCCTCTGGGGTGCCTTCTCATCTCCCCTTGCCTCACCTTCCAGGCTGGGACGTGGCAGCCCCGACATGCTCGGAGATAGTGGACGGAAGCAGTCGAGCAGTGTGCTTCCAGTTAAACGTCCTATCCCATAGCTGCTGCTAAGCCTCTTATCCCTCTCCCGCTTTCCACCCACAGGCAAACTGAGGCACGGGAAGACAATCCTCTGAGCCGAGGCCACCAGCGTGCAGAGAGGAAGTTTTAAGCAGCAGGTTGGCTCAGCCTGGCTCCCGGCGCCCTCCTGTAACTGCGACACCACATTCCCTCTGCACACGCTTGTTTGCCCCGGCTGAGTGACAGACAGCCTGCCCGATCAGGCATGCATGACGAAAGGAGCAGGCAGGACTGACCCTAATGAGACCGCTCACTGAACCCTGAATCACCGATTTCCATCTCCATCTCTTTGGCAGGCTCGAGCCCAAAGCGCCCAACGGGGCTCGACCCCGGGGGTGCCAAGCACGTGGGACGCCAGCGGCGGGAGGGCACGCCGCCCCCATCCCCTCGCCTCCTGGGAACCTGCCCGAAGGACTCGTCCCTCTGCTACCCGCACCGCCGCCTCCACGTGCGAAGGGGCAATAAAGGTCAGCCAGCAGGAACGGGAGAGCCGGGACCGCGGGAGGGAGCATGGCCAAGCTGGGAAACCTCCTTTCCCCATAGAAATCTCTCCTGAATTAGCAGCAGCTTCCCACCCAGGCACCCAGATTCATAACAGACCACCGTCCCGCCATGGCCTAGTTTCCCGGGGGAGGCATTAAAATCAGGCCAGGCGGCTTACGTGGCCACCCCAACTCCTCCCTTTCCCAAGGGTAGAAACTAGAGGGTTACAGACATACCTTCCTACGGGGAGGAGCTGGCAAAGCTGACAGATTCCCCACATTTGGGAAGTAAAATGATCTCTACAGGGGGAGCCCTCTAAGTTTTTCCTTCTGGAATCAGAGGTTAGGAAGGAAAAAACCTGGACACGAAGCAGCCTGCTGCTTTCACAGAACCCAGGCAGCTGCTGCTGAGCTCGGGAGCGGCTCCACTGCATCCCAGCTATAGGCTGTCTCTGCCTGCTTGCCTAATTAATGTTTAGAGGCTGTGATACTCTGAGCTGCTGGAGAATTTAGAGGCAATACCCCCCCTCCAAAAAAAAAAACCAACCAGCCATGAGAAACATCTTCTCATCCAGAGATTAGGCAAGGAAAAATCCTGCCCGTTCCAAAGCGTCAGATATTCTCATCTGGCATTTTGGCAGGAAGGCACCATTTTCTTCCTTGGCTGGAAGACAATCTACCAAAAAGACCTAAGACTTGTCTATGCAGGAAAAATTCCCAACAGAGATCTGGTGGTATAATTAGACGGGCAACGCTCCCCATATGGACATGCTGCTTCCAGAGTAAGAGTGTGGGCTTGGAGTTGCAGTTTTCCTCCTCTGCGATAGCTTATGTCACTGTCAAAGTTACACAGGGGCAGAGGAGGAGGAGGAGGAGGAGGAGGGAGAGGGCAAAGGAAGTAGCAGAGAGGAAAAAACCCTCTTCTTCCAGAGTCATAGGAGCCACATGAGGAATTTTACCAGCAGACCTATGCTGCTGGAATTACACTGATATAATGGAACCGGTCATTTCTCACATGTAAACTAACCTGAAATCAAAAGGGCTATAAAGCAGCTGTAAAACACAGCTCCACCATTACAGACTTGGCAGGGGGAGCCTGGGGGGAAGAGGGAGGGCGAGTGGGCAGCTATTTAGCTGGAGACTGGGGAAATGAGGAGGAAAGAAAGCGGATTTTTATCCCCTTATGGTCCTAGTGGCTCCTGCGGCTCTCCCTGAGGAAAATGGGATGGGGACTGATCTGGGGTCTAGAGCTGAGAGGGGGAGGAGGCCAACTAAATCATTTTCATCAGCTCTCCCTCATTTCTGAATGACTTTGCAGCTCTCATCTGCAGAACAGATGTGCTCCCCCATCTCCACCCCCCCACCCCCCACCAGCATTGAACACGCCATAGGTGATCCTGGCACCCAGCCAGCTTATACAACCAACTGCAGCTCAAAGGCTCCGGTGCTGGGTTCAGCCTAGGGGCCCCAGGGCACTCCATCTCGGGTCCACTATATTTGAATATGCCCAGCGTGACCCAGGGACAGGATTCTTTCCAGCCTCCAGGATATGCCCCAAAATACGTGCCAACACCATGAAACGTGGTCTGAGCACGCTGCCCTTGGCATCCGTTTCGGGTGCGGAGAGGAGGAAAGTGCTTTCCATCACAGCATCCCTGGAAGGTCACGGCACCTGCACAAAAGGGCCGGGGGAGATCCTGCGTGCTGGCCACAGCCCAGAGAGCAGGGCTGTGATTTACCTCCACTCCTCTGCATAGGCAGGAGGGGGAAGGATGAGAAGGCGGGAGCGGGAATACCAGAATCAAGCCCCTGCCTCCCCTCAGGCAAAGGGTGGCTGCCAGGAGGGGCAAAAATAAAAAAATCAAATCTGTAAAGATCCAGCAACTCTACCTGTCTTCCTGGTGCCGGGTTGTTACCAAAAATGGGCAGTCTCCCCATTGCACATTTGCTTGGCTCAGGCAATGCGGACACAGTCATTCATTTCATCTGGGCAGCTGGCCGCTTTCACCTTGCGTCTGTCCTAGAGACGCTCCCTGCTGCAACATTTGCCTTAAAAATGCGGCAAGTGAAAGCCCTTTACTTATTTAAAAAAAAAAATAAGAGAAGAGGAAGAGAAGGGAAAAAAAAAAAAAAATCACAGCCTGAGCATTACTAAAACCCCCACGACCTCTTGGCACAAAAGACCTTCCTGAACAGCCCTCACCAGCACGCTCAGGCGGATGTTTTTAAGATAAACCTGTGTTTTATGCTCGGTCTATCCGAGGGCAGAGACTCCGCGGGGAGATAATCCCAGCGGCGGCGATCCCCGCTTCATTCACGGTCTTCCCGCGAGGCTTGGGTGATGTCTCAAGTGAGCACCGAATGACTTCGCCTCACGGCTGAGAAGCGGCACAGAGAGGACACGCGCGCACACATACGTGTGCATACGTGGATGTGTGCGTGCACGGACACGCGTGGATGCCCAGACCTTCTTCCCCGAGACAGCAGCAGCGCACCACTGCCGGAGCTGCGGAGGTGAAGGGGCGAGGGCAAGACAGAGCATCCGCACCCCCGGGCCCACCGGCTGCCCCCCGCTTACCTCCTCCTGCAGCAAGTGCGCAGGCATGGGGCCGCCCTGTCTCTGCTCCTCGGCGGCGGTACGCGGGCGCGCAGGTCCCCGGCGGCGGTGGCGGGAGGAGGCTGGCTCTTGTCGGCCCCTCGCCCGGCGAGCTGTGCGGCTCAGGGAGGCGGGCGCGGAGGTATTTAAGCGGGGCTGCTGGCTTGGCGGCTGGCGGGGCCGGGCTCTCTGCGCCCCGGCCTCCCGGTGACCCCCTGCCCGCGGTTGGGATGCGCGGGGTCAGCGCGGCGAGTCGCGGCGGGGGCCCGGCTCTCGGCGTGCCCGGGAGGGGAGGGGAGGCGGGGAGGGGAGGCGGGGCGGGGGGCGGGAGAAAGGAAGGAAGGAGGGATGGATGGATGCTGAGGAAGAGGAGGATGGCGAGGGCCAGGCTCTCTCATGATGCCTGCTTGCCTTTTTTTTTCTTTTTTTTTTCTTTCCTCGGTTTTTTTTTTCCCCCTCCCCCTCGCGAGCCGATTGGCTGCAGGAAATTTGGTGCCACCTCGGCCTGCCCTCACCATTGGCTGCCCGCAATCTGCTGTTCGCTCCTCGCGGCGCGCACCCTGCGCGCCCGGTTCCGCGCCCGCCGTGGGGAGCGCAGCGCGGCCTGCGCGGGGGGTGCTGCCGGCCCTCCGCATGTCCCCCTTCTCCGCCGCGGGGGCTGCCCCTGATGAAGGAGGAGGCGCCCGAGGGGTGATGGAGCCCCAACCCCTTCCCCAGCTGGCTGCGGAGTGCGGCGGGGCAAGAAGGGACTTCAGCGTAAAACATCTGCTCCGTACAGGGGATCTGTATGGGGAGCATTATATATGTATGTAGATATAAATCATACCTCTCTGCAAAGAAAAGCACACCCACAACTGTATATCCGGATAGGCATGTATATCTGTGTGCGGTTTATCTCGGGAAGCAACAACAGTCTGGAAAACGTTGGCTGTTGATGTTTTAAAATGAATCCTGGCCATTTCCCACCAGAACACAGTTCCTTTGGGGCAGAGAGCAGAAGGAAAAAGCAGCGGCTCAGTTTGCTATCAGCTATTTTCCATAACAACCTTCTCGCCAGCCAGTAATGCCAGCAACAGGAAAATCCAAGCTCTGTCCCAAGGAGATGTCCACCATTAAAAGTGAAAAAGAGAGCCCTTAGAAATAAAACCTCGCTGGTGGCAGAGCCTGGAGGCAGATCTCCTAACCCCACCGTGTGGTCACCGTGCCAGGCACCCTCAGCTGTTTGGCAGCAAGGCTTGGGGTGCCCTAGTGCCATCCCCCTGGCCAGGACCTGTTTCAGCTCCTTCCCTGTCTCATGGTGTGCCCCGTGTTCAATCTCTGCCCCCCGGCCCCCGGCCCTGCTGACACATGAGTCATTCTGGGAGTGGAACAGGGATGTCAAAAGCCGTTTTGAAGTGTGTCCACATCCCCCTGACACATCTGCTGTCCAGGCAGCTATCCTGCAGCGATGGAGCTGACCACACGAGGTGCAGAGGGACAACCGAGAGACATCTTGATCTTGTAGAGTCTGTCCCTGGGCTCAGACATAGCGGGGCTGAATCGGTGGCAGCTGGCAAAAGTGAGCTGCATTGTAGTTATTGGGAGGGAAAAGCGACAATGCAAAACAACACTAGCCCAGTTGTCCTCTGGATTTAGAGGTGTCCAGCAAAGGGGGATAAAGACGTCTTTCCTTTTTCATCTCGCTGCCATGGATGAAGAGGTCTGAGAGAAGTCTGTGTTTTAGTTTTACATTAGGAACTTGAGTCTTGGCTACTTTCTGAGACCCAGTATTAAAACA
This sequence comes from Grus americana, assembly GCF_028858705.1. NCBI lineage: Eukaryota > Metazoa > Chordata > Aves > Gruiformes > Gruidae > Grus > Grus americana. The sequence continues at coordinate 1,991 of NW_026561806.1, read as the reverse complement.
GAGAGCCCACATCAGAAGATGTTCCTAGACGGTGAAAGCTGACATGAGTCAGAGTCGGACTTTTAATACTCTGTGTTAAATGCTTGGTTAACAACACCGAGGGTTACTGAACACTGAGGAGAAAGGATGTTTTAATTAAAGATTCTACCTACTTTCTATGTGAGTGTTGGAAGAACTGTAAACTGTGATAAAAACTGCCCTAAGCAAATCAGACTCCTGCTATTTCCAAAAGAAAACCAGAAAGGAAATAAACAAGAAAAAAAAAAAAAAGCAATACTTGTTGATTTAAAAAAATAATCTGCAGTTTATGCCACATGGGGAAAATAATCTCAGTGCTGCGAATGAGGGGGAGAACTGGAAACGATACTGGTGGGTGAAAATGAGGCTTCTGGGGATTCAAGGTTTGCAGATTTGCAGATACTCAGACCCACCAGAGCCCCTTCCTTTCCCACCTGTTTCTTTCCTCAGACGTGAAGCATGGCAAAGAGGGAACTTACAGGGCAGCTAGACTTTTCATCCTCTAAAATTAACACCAGGTCTGGCTGCCAAACACTTAAGAGAACCAAAATTAAAAAGTTACTTTCCCAAAGTTAAAAATAACCTGGGATCCAGAGAGCAGGGAGACATATCCATTCCGAGCTGATGTCTGAATCCCCGATGTTTCTTCTCCTTCTGGAGAGGTTTCCAATGGACTCCTGGTGGGGGAAGCAGGCATACCCTGATAGGGAGAAACTGGTGGGACTGCCCTGCGAATGCATAGGTGCTGCCAGTATGAGGAGCAGGAGGGACAGAGGGGGAACTCGCTGGACCCTCATCCCACCCTTCCCTACTCTACACTTAGCAGCGGCACACGAGGGAAAACCCCACAGATGGGGCGTGCCTCTCCCTGTCTGCCACCCCCAACTTTGCCTACATCCATACCACAGTGAATGCTCTCTTTCGTCTCGTGCGCTGGGAGTAGAGCAGAGAGCTGTCTTTGTATTCCTCCAGAGGCCAGCCCTGTTTTCCCTCCTCTCCCTCTTTGCTTATCCTGGTGAAGAGCTCTGTCTTGTGAGCAGCATTTTTTTAATCTATAAAGCAGGGGTGGTACTTGTGTCCTTTGTCCAAGTCCATTCACAACTGAAAATCGTTCAGGATTCCCACCTGAGCAGAGTGCCTCCCCACCGTGACGTGTGACGTGTGACGGGCTGCAGCAGTGTGCGTGGCTGGCCAAGGAAAGGGCATTCGGAGCCCTGAAGGAGAGAAGTGCTACAAGCTGCTACGTTCCTGGACGGGAACACATTCACGCATTCACACAGCAGGCGTTCGGTGTGTTTTATCGTGTCGGGCCGTTTTATCCCTGAGTCCATAAGAAGTAAGGTAAGGACAAAGTAGCGGAGTCGTATGGCTTTTTGGTATAGAGTTACGTGATGTTATCACAGCTGTTCTTAGCCTCCTAGTTTTACCTAGATGAGGATGGTTGCAGAGGTTTTGGGAAGCAGGGCTAAGAGCACCCACTTTCAGTCTGAGGATTGCTGGAACGGCGTTGGGATCCATACCCGCAGTGTGGATCTCCGTGTTTCCCTGCTGCTATATGTGATGGAAGACAGATGAAGCTTCCTACTTCTGCAGACTGTACGGGACAAGGAGGAGGGGAAAATGTGTTGGAGGTCGCACTGCTTAGACTTCCAATAAGGTCTGGGCAAATGGGATGCACAGACTGCAATAAATAAGATGCAATTCACTCGACAAATACAAAGTTCTAGCTTGACGAGAAGAGTCACCTCTCCACACCTACACTGGGAGAGTAACTTGGTGAGATAGCAGTTCTGCAGATAAGGGTTTGGGGGCAACAGTGAAGCACGTGCTCATAACATCCTGCTACTGCAAGCAGAGCAAACTGTAGATGTAGAAAGAGTGGCATAGGAAAGGCACGTGGAGTATCCGTCTGGCTCTGCTTGGCACTGGGGACGCCTTAGCTCTGAGGTTTGCTTTGTTGGTCCATTGTGCCA
>NW_026561805.1:0-26689 GCF_028858705.1 Grus americana | reverse complement strand
CATGTCGGAGTTTTTGGATGCCTAAAGGAGCGTGCAGCTCCAGGGTGTGTAGGGCTGTGAATGGGGCCATGGTAGAACTTTCAGGAAAGAGAGAGCATTCGGGGCTGACAGGTTTCGCCTGGGCGCAGAGCTCGGACGTTTTTAATTTTGACGGCCGAAGGCGGGTGACAGACTGAGAGCCGCTCTGTCGCATGTCGGAAATTTTTGGATGCCTAAAGGAGCCTGCAGCTCCAGGGTTAGTAGGGCTGTGAATGGGGCCATGGAAGAAGTTTCAGCAAAGACAGAGCATTCGGGGGCTGACAGGTTTCGCCTGGGCGCAGAGCTTGGACGTTTTCAATTTTGACGGCTGAAGGCGGATGACGGACAGAGAGCTGCTAAGTCTCATGTCGGAGTTTTTGGATGCCTAAAGGAGCGTGCAGCTCCAGGGTTAGTAGGGCTGTGAATGGGGCCATGGTAGAGGTTTCAGGAAAGAAACAGCATTCGGGGCTCAGAGATTTCGCCTGGGAGCAGGGCCCGGACGTTTGCAGTTTTGAGGCTTGAATCTCGAAAATGGCTAGAGAGTTGCTATGTCGCATGTCGGAGTTTTTGGATGCCTAAAGGAGCGTGCAGCTCCAGGGTGAGTAGGGCTGTGAATGGGGCCATGGTAGAGGTTTCAGGAAAGAAACAGCATTCGGGGCTGACAGGTTTCGCCTGGGAGCAGGGCCTGGATGTTTGCAGTTTTGAGGCTTGAATCTCGAAAATGGCTAGAGAGCTGCTATGACGCATGTCGGAGTTTTTGGATGCCTAAAGGAGCGTGCAGCTCCAGGGTTAGTAGTGTGGTGAATGGGGCCATGGTAGAGACTTCAGGAAAGAAACAGCATACGGGGCTCTGAGGTTTCGCCTGGGAGCAGGGCCCGGACATTTTCAATTTTGACGTCCGAAGGCGGGTGACGGACAGAGAGCCGCTCCGTCTCATGTCGGAGTTTTTGGATGCCTAAAGAAGCGTGCAGCTCCAGGCTTAGTAGGGCTGTGAATGGGGCCTCGGTAGGTGTTTCAGGAAAGAAAGAGCATTCGGGGCTGGCAGGTTTCGCCTGGGAGCAGGGCCCGGACGTTTGCAGTTTTGACCGCCAAAGGCAGATGACGGACAGCGAGCTGCTCCGTCGCACGTCGGAATTTTTGGATGCCTGAAGGAGCGTGCAGCTCCAGGGTGTGTAGGGCTGTGAATGGGGCCATGGTAGAGGTTTCAGGAAAGACAGAGCTTTCGGGGCTGGCAGGTTTCGCCTGGGAGCAGGCTCCGGACGTTTGCAGTTTTGAGGCTTGCATCTCGAAAAATGGCTAGAGAGCTGCTAAGATGCATGTCAGAGTTTTTGGATGCCTAAAGGAGCGTGCAGCTCCAGGGTTAGTAGGGCTGTGAATGGGGCCATGGTAGAAGTTTCAGGAAAGACAGAGCATTCGGAGATGGCAGATTTCGCCTGGGCGCAGAGCTCGGACGTTTTCAATTTTGAAGGCCAAAGGCAGATGACGGACAGCGAACCGCTCCATCTCATGTCGGAGTTTTTGGATGCCTAAAGGAGCGTGCAGCTCCAGGGTGAGTAGGGCTGTGAATGGGGCCATGGTAGAGGTTTCAGGAAAGAAAGACCACTCGACTGGAAGGTCTTGCCTGGGAGCAGGGCGCGGACATTTTGAATTTTGAAGTTGAATCTGGAGAATGGCTAGAGAGCTGCTAAGTCGCATGTCGGAGTTTTTGGATGCCTAAAGGAGCGTGCAGCTCCAGGGTTAGTAGTGTGGTGAATGGGGCCATGGTAGAAGTTTCAGGAAAGACACAGCATTCGGGGCTCAGAGATTTCGCCTGGGAGCAGACCCGGACGTTTGCAGTTTTGAGGCTTGAATCTCGAAAATGGCTAGAGAGTTGCTATGTCGCATGTCACAGTTTTTGGATGCCTAAAGGAGCTTGCAGCTCCAGGGTGTGTAGGGCTGTGAATGGGGCCATGGTAGAACTTTCAGGAAAGACAGAGCATTCGGAGATGGCAGTTTTCGCCTGGGCGCAGAGCTCGGACGTTTTTAATTTTGACGGCCGAAGGCGGGTGACAGACTGAGAGACGCTCCGTCGCACGTCGGAGTTTTTGGATGCCTAAAGGAGGCTGCAGGTCCAGGGTTAGTAGGGCTGTGAATGGGGCCATGGTAGAGGTTTCAGGAAAGACACAGCATTCGGGGCTGACAGGTTTCGACTGGGAGCAGGGCCCGGATGTTTGCAGTTTTGAGGCTTGAATCTCGAAAATGGCTAGAGAGCTGCTAAGATGCATGTCATAGTTTTTGGATGCCTAAAGGAGCGTGCAGCTCCAGGGTTAGTAGGGCTGTGAATGGGGCCATGGTAGAGGTTTCAGGAAAGACACAGCATCCGGGGCTCTGAGGTTTCACCTGGGCGCAGGGCTCGGACGTTTTCAATTTTGACGTCCGAAGGCGGGTGACGGACAGAGAGCCGCTCCGTCTCATGTCGGAGTTTTTGGATGCCTACAGGAGGCTGCAGCTCCAGGGTTAGTAGGGCTGTGAATGGGGCCATGGTAGAAGTTTCAGGAAAGACAGAGCATTCGGGGCTGGCAGGTTTCGCCTGGGAGCAGGGCCTGGACATTTGCAGTTTTGAGGCTTGAATCTCGAAAAATGGCTAGAGAGTTGCTATGTCGCATGTCGGAGTTTTTGGATGCCTAAAGGAGCGTGCAGCTCCAGGGTGTGTAGGGCTGTGAATGGGGCCATGGTAGAACTTTCAGGAAAGAGAGAGCATTCGGGGCTGACAGGTTTCGCCTGGGCGCAGAGCTCGGACGTTTTCAATTTTGACGGCCGAAGACGGGTGACAGACTGAGAGCCGCTCTGTCGCACGTCGGAATTTTTTGGATGCCTAAAGGAGGCTGCAGCTCCAGGGTGAGTAGGGCTGTGAATGGGGCCATGGTAGATGTTTCAGCAAAGACACAGCATTCGGGGCTGACAGGTTTCGCCTGGGCTCAGGGCTTGGACGTTTTCAATTTTGACGGCTGAAGGCGGGTGATGGACAGAGAGCTGCTAAGACGCATGTCGGGGTTTTTGGATACCTAAAGGAGCCTGCAGCTCCAGGGTTAGTAGTGTGGTGAATGGGGCCATGGTAGAAGTTTCAGGAAAGACACAGCATTCGGGGCTCAGAGATTTCGCCTGGGAGCAGACCCGGACGTTTGCAGTTTTGAGGCTTGAATCTCGAAAATGGCTAGAGAGTTGCTATGTCGCATGTCGGAGTTTTTGGATGCCTAAAGGAGCGTGCAGCTCCAGGGTGAGTAGGGCTGTGAATGGGGCCATGGTAGAGGTTTCAGGAAAGAAACAGCATTCGGGGCTCAGAGATTTCGCCTGGGAGCAGGGCCCGGACGTTTGCAGTTTTGAGGCTTGAATCTCGAAAATGGCTAGAGAGTTGCTATGTCGCATGTCGGAGTTTTTGGATGCCTAAAGGAGCGTGCAGCTCCAGGGTGAGTAGGGCTGTGAATGGGGCCATGGTAGAGGTTTCAGGAAAGACACAGCATTCGGGGCTGACAGTTTTTGCCTGGGAGCAGGGCCCGGATGTTTGCAGTTTTGAGGCTTGAATCTCGAAAATGGCTAGAGAGCAGCTAAGACGCCAGTCGGAGTTTTTGGATGCCTAAAGGAGCCTGCAGCTCCAGGGTTAGTAGTGTGGTGAATGGGGCCATGGTAGAGACTTCAGGAAAGAAACAGCATACGGGGCTCTGAGGTTTCGCCTGGGAGCAGGGCCCGGACATTTTCAATTTTGACGTCCGAAGGCGGGTGACGGACAGAGAGCCGCTCCGTCTCATGTCGGAGTTTTTGGATGCCTAAAGAAGCGTGCAGCTCCAGGGTTAGTAGGGCTATGAATGGGGCCTCGGTAGGTGTTTCAGGAAAGAAAGAGCATTCGGGGCTGGCAGGTTTCGCCTGGGAGCAGGGCCCGGACGTTTGCAGTTTTGACCGCCAAAGGCAGATGACGGACAGCGAGCTGCTCCGTCGCACGTCGGAATTTTTGGATGCCTGAAGGAGCGTGCAGCTCCAGGGTGTGTAGGGCTGTGAATGGGGCCATGGTAGAGGTTTCAGGAAAGACAGAGCTTTCGGGGCTGGCAGGTTTCGCCTGGGAGCAGGCTCCGGACGTTTGCAGTTTTGAGGCTTGCATCTCGAAAAATGGCTAGAGAGCTGCTAAGATGCATGTCAGAGTTTTTGGATGCCTAAAGGAGCGTGCAGCTCCAGGGTTAGTAGGGCTGTGAATGGGGCCAGGGTAGAAGTTTCAGGAAAGACAGAGCATTCGGAGATGGCAGATTTCGCCTGGGCGCAGAGCTCGGACGTTTTCAATTTTGAAGGCCAAAGGCAGATGACGGACAGCGAACCGCTCCATCTCATGTCGGAGTTTTTGGATGCCTAAAGGAGCGTGCAGCTCCAGGGTGAGTAGGGCTGTGAATGGGGCCATGGTAGAGGTTTCAGGAAAGAAAGACCACTCGACTGGAAGGTCTTGCCTGGGAGCAGGGCGCGGACATTTTGAATTTTGAAGTTGAATCTGGAGAATGGCTAGAGAGCTGCTAAGTCGCATGTCGGAGTTTTTGGATGCCTAAAGGAGCGTGCAGCTCCAGGGTTAGTAGTGTGGTGAATGGGGCCATGGTAGAAGTTTCAGGAAAGACACAGCATTCGGGGCTCAGAGATTTCGCCTGGGAGCAGACCCGGACGTTTGCAGTTTTGAGGCTTGAATCTCGAAAATGGCTAGAGAGTTGCTATGTCGCATGTCGCAGTTTTTGGATGCCTAAAGGAGCTTGCAGCTCCAGGGTGTGTAGGGCTGTGAATGGGGCCATGGTAGAACTTTCAGGAAAGAGAGAGCATTCGAAGATGGCAGGTTTCGCCTGGGCGCAGAGCTCGGACGTTTTTAATTTTGACGGCCGAAGGCGGGTGACAGACTGAGAGCTGCTAAGTCGCATGTCGGAGTTTTTGGATGCCTAAAGGAGCCTGCAGCTCCAGGGTGTGTAGGGCTGTGAATGGGGCCATGGTAGAGGTTTCAGGAAAGACACAGCATTCGGGGCTGACAGGTTTCGACTGGGAGCAGGGCCCGGATGTTTGCAGTTTTGAGGCTTGCATCTCGAAAAATGGCTAGAGAGCTGCTAAGTCGCATGTCGGAGTTTTTGGATGCCTAAAGGAGCGTGCAGCTCCAGGGTGTGTAGGGCTGTGAATGGGGCCATGGTAGAGGTTTCAGGAAAGAAAGAGCATTCGGGGCTCAGAGATTTCGCCTGGGAGCAGACCCGGACGTTTGCAGTTTTGAGGCTTGAATCTCGAAAATGTCTAGAGAGTTGCTATGTCGCATGTCGGAGTTTTTGGATGCCTAAAGGAGCTTGCAGCTCCAGGGTGTGTAGGGCTGTGAATGGGGCCATGGTAGAACTTTCAGGAAAGAGAGAGCATTCGGAGATGGCAGGTTTCGCCTGGGCGCAGGGCTCGGACGTTTTTAATTTTGACGGCCGAAGGCGGGTGACAGACTGAGAGACGCTCCGTCGCACGTCGGAGTTTTTGGATGCCTAAAGGAGGCTGCAGCTCCAGGGTTAGTAGGGCTGTGAATGGGGCCATGGTAGAGGTTTCAGGAAAGACACAGCATTCGGGGCTGACAGGTTTCGACTGGGAGCAGGGCCCGGATGTTTGCAGTTTTGAGGCTTGAATCTCGAAAATGGCTAGAGAGCAGCTAAGACGCCAGTCGGAGTTTTTGGATGCCTAAAGGAGCCTGCAGCTCCAGGGTTAGTAGTGTGGTGAATGGGGCCATGGTAGAGGTTTCAGGAAAGAAACAGCATACGGGGCTCTGAGGTTTCACCTGGGCGCAGGGCTCGGACGTTTTCAATTTTGACGTCCGAAGGCGGGTGACGGACAGAGAGCCGCTCCGTCTCATGTCGGAGTTTTTGGATGCCTAAAGGAGGCTGCAGCTCCAGGGTTAGTAGGGCTGTGAATGGGGCCACGGAAGAAGTTTCAGGAAAGACAGAGCATTTGGGGCTGACAGGTTTCACCTGGGCGCAGAGCTCGGACGTTTTCAATTTTGACAGCCAAAGGCAGATGACGGACAGAGAGCCGCTCCATCTCATGTCGGAGTTTTTGGATGCCTAAAGGAGCGTGCAGCTCCAGGGTGAGTAGGGCTGTGAATGGGGCCATGGTAGAGGTTTCAGGAAAGAAACAGTATTCGGGGCTCAGAGATTTCGCCTGGGAGCAGGCTCCGGATGTTTGCAGTTTTGAGGCTTGAATCTCGAAAATGGCTAGAGAGTTGCTATGTCGCATGTCGGAGTTTTTGGATGCCTAAAGGAGGCTGCAGCTCCAGGGTGAGTAGGGCTGTGAATGGGGCCAGGGTAGAAGTTTCAGGAAAGACAGAGCATTCGGGGCTGGCAGGTTTCGCCTGGGAGCAGGGCCCGGATGTTTGCAGTTTTGAGGCTTGAATCTCGAAAATGGCTAGAGAGGTGCTAAGACGCATGTCGGAGTTTTTGGATGCCTAAAGGAGCGTGCAGCTCCAGGGTTAGTAGGGCTGTGAATGGGGCCATGGAAGAAGTTTCAGGAAAGAGAGAGCATTTTGGGGCTGACAGGTTTCACCTGGGCGCAGAGCTCTGACGTTTTCAATTTTGACAGCCAAAGGCAGATGACGGACAGCGAACCGCTCCATCTCATGTCGGAGTTTTTGGATGCCTAAAGGAGCGTGCAGCTCCAGGGTTAGTAGGGCTGTGAATGGGGCCATGGAAGAAGTTTCAGGAAAGAGAGAGCATTTTGGGGCTGACAGGTTTCGCCTGGGCGCAGAGCTCGGACGTTTTCAATTTTGACAGCCAAAGGCAGATGACGGACAGCGAACCGCTCCATCTCATGTCGGAGTTTTTGGATGCCTAAAGGAGCGTGCAGCTCCAGGGTGAGTAGGGCTGTGAATGGGGCCATGGTAGAGGTTTCAGGAAAGAAACAGCATTCGGGGCTCAGAGATTTCGCCTGGGAGCAGGGCCCGGACGTTTGCAGTTTTGAGGCTTGAATCTCGAAAATGGCTAGAGAGTTGCTATGTCGCATGTCGGAGTTTTTGGATGCCTAAAGGAGCGTGCAGCTCCAGGGTGTGTAGGGCTGTGAATGGGGCCATGGTAGAACTTTCAGGAAAGAGAGAGCATTCGGAGATGGCAGGTTTCGCCTGGGCGCAGAGCTCGGACGTTTTTAATTTTGACGGCCGAAGGCGGGTGACAGACTGAGAGACGCTCCGTCGCACGTCGGAGTTTTTGGATGCCTAAAGGAGCGTGCAGCTCCAGGGTTAGTAGGGCTGTGAATGGGGCCATGGTAGAGGTTTCAGGAAAGACACAGCATTCGGGGCTGACAGGTTTCGACTGGGAGCAGGGCCCGGATGTTTGCAGTTTTGAGGCTTGAATCTCGAAAATGGCTAGAGAGCAGCTAAGACGCCAGTCGGAGTTTTTGGATGCCTAAAGGAGCCTGCAGCTCCAGGGTTAGTAGTGTGGTGAATGGGGCCATGGTAGAGACTTCAGGAAAGAAACAGCATACGGGGCTCTGAGGTTTCGCCTGGGAGCAGGGCCCGGACATTTTCAATTTTGACGTCCGAAGGCGGGTGACGGACAGAGAGCCGCTCCGTCTCATGTCGGAGTTTTTGGATGCCTAAAGAAGCGTGCAGCTCCAGGCTTAGTAGGGCTATGAATGGGGCCTCGGTAGGTGTTTCAGGAAAGAAAGAGCATTCGGGGCTGGCAGGTTTCGCCTGGGAGCAGGGCCCGGACGTTTGCAGTTTTGACCGCCAAAGGCAGATGACGGACAGCGAGCTGCTCCGTCGCACGTCGGAGTTTTTGGATGCCTGAAGGAGCGTGCAGCTCCAGGGTGTGTAGGGCTGTGAATGGGGCCATGGTAGAGGTTTCAGGAAAGACAGAGCTTTCGGGGCTGGCAGGTTTCGCCTGGGAGCAGGCTCCGGACGTTTGCAGTTTTGAGGCTTGCATCTCGAAAAATGGCTAGAGAGCTGCTAAGATGCATGTCAGAGTTTTTGGATGCCTAAAGGAGCGTGCAGCTCCAGGGTTAGTAGTGTGGTGAATGGGGCCATGGTAGAGACTTCAGGAAAGAAACAGCATACGGGGCTCTGAGGTTTCACCTGGGCGCAGGGCTCGGACGTTTTCAATTTTGACGTCCGAAGGCGGGTGACGGACAGAGAGCCGCTCCGTCTCATGTCGGAGTTTTTGGATGCCTAAAGGAGGCTGCAGCTCCAGGGTTAGTAGGGCTATGAATGGGGCCATGGTAGAAGTTTCAGGAAAGACAGAGCATTCGGGGCTGACAGGTTTCGACTGGGAGCAGGGCCCGGATGTTTGCAGTTTTGAGGCTTGAATCTCGAAAAATGGCTAGAGAGCAGCTAAGACGCATGTCGGAGTTTTTGGATGCCTAAAGGAGCGTGCAAGCTCCAGGGTTAGTAGTGTGGTGAATGGGGCCATGGTAGAAGTTTCAGGAAAGACACAGCATTCGGGGCTGACAGGTTTCGCCTGGGAGCAGGCTCCGGACGTTTGCAGTTTTGAGGCTTGCATCTCGAAAAATGGCTAGAGAGCTGCTAAGATGCATGTCAGAGTTTTTGGATGCCTAAAGGAGCGTGCAGCTCCAGGGTTAGTAGTGTGGTGAATGGGGCCATGGTAGAGGTTTCAGGAAAGAAACAGCATCCGGGGCTCTGAGGTTTCACCTGGGCGCAGGGCTCGGACGTTTTCAATTTTGACGTCCGAAGGCGGGTGACGGACAGAGAGCCGCTCCGTCTCATGTCGGAGTTTTTGGATGCCTAAAGGAGGCTGCAGCTCCAGGGTTAGTAGGGCTGTGAATGGGGCCATGGTAGAAGTTTCAGGAAAGACAGAGCATTCGGGGCTGGCAGGTTTCGCCTGGGAGCAGGGCCCGTACATTTGCAGTTTTGAGGCTTGAATCTCGAAAATGGCTAGAGAGCTGCTAAGACGCATGTCGGGGTTTTTGGATGCCTAAAGGAGTGTGCAGCTCCAGGGTTAGTAGGGCTGTGAATGGGGCCACGGAAGAAGTTTCAGGAAAGACAGAGCATTTGGGGCTGACAGGTTTCACCTGGGCGCAGAGCTCGGACGTTTTCAATTTTGACAGCCAAAGGCAGATGACGGACAGCGAACCGCTCCATCTCATGTCGGAGTTTTTGGATGCCTAAAGGAGCGTGCAGCTCCAGGGTGAGTAGGGCTGTGAATGGGGCCATGGTAGAGGTTTCAGGAAAGAAACAGCATTCGGGGCTCAGAGATTTCGCCTGGGAGCAGGGCCCGGACGTTTGCAGTTTTGAGGCTTGAATCTTGAAAAATGGCTAGAGAGTTGCTATGTCGCACGTCAGAATTTTTTGGATGCCTAAAGGAGGCTGCAGCTCCAGGGTGAGTAGGGCTGTGAATGGGGCCATGGTAGAAGTTTCAGCAAACACACAGCTTTCGGGGCTGACAGGTTTCGCCTGGGCGCAGGGCTTGGATGTTTTCAATTTTGACGGCTGAAGGCGGGTGACGGACAGAGAGCTGCTAAGACGCATGTCGGGGTTTTTGGATGCCTAAAGGAGCGTGCAGCTCCAGGGTGAGTAGGGCTGTGAATGGGGCCATGGTAGAGGTTTCAGGAAAGACACAGCATTCGGGGCTGACAGGTTTCGACTGGGAGCAGGGCCCGGATGTTTGCAGTTTTGAGGCTTGAATCTCGAAAATGCTAGAGAGCAGCTAAGACGCCAGTCGGAGTTTTTGGATGCCTAAAGGAGCCTGCAGCTCCAGGGTTAGTAGTGTGGTGAATGGGGCCATGGTAGAGACTTCAGGAAAGAAACAGCATACGGGGCTCTGAGGTTTCGCCTGGGAGCAGGGCCCGGACATTTTCAATTTTGACGTCCGAAGGCGGGTGATGGACAGAGAGCCGCTCCGTCTCATGTCGGAGTTTTTGGATGCCTAAAGAAGCGTGCAGCTCCAGGCTTAGTAGGGCTATGAATGGGGCCATGGTAGGTGTTTCAGGAAAGAAAGAGCACTCGACTGGAAGGTTTTGCCTGGGAGCAGGGCGCGGACATTTTGAATTTTGAAGTTGAATCTGGAAAATGGCTAGAGAGTTGCTATGTCGCATGTCGGAGTTTTTGGATGCCTAAAGGAGGGTGCAGCTCCAGGGTGTGTAGGGCTGTGAATGGGGCCATGGTAGAGGTTTCAGGAAAGAAACAGCATACGGGGCTCTGAGGTTTCACCTGGGCGCAGGGCTCGGACGTTTTCAATTTTGACGTCCGAAGGCGGGTGACGGACAGAGAGCCGCTCCGTCTCATGTCGGAGTTTTTGGATGCCTAAAGGAGGCTGCAGCTCCAGGGTTAGTAGGGCTGTGAATGGGGCCATGGTAGAAGTTTCAGGAAAGACAGAGCATTCGGGGCTGGCAGGTTTCGCCTGGGAGCAGGGCCCGTACATTTGCAGTTTTGAGGCTTGAATCTCGAAAATGGCTAGAGAGCTGCTAAGACGCATGTCGGGGTTTTTGGATGCCTAAAGGAGCGTGCAGCTCCAGGGTTAGTAGGGCTGTGAATGGGGCCACGGAAGAAGTTTCAGGAAAGACAGAGCATTTGGGGCTGACAGGTTTCACCTGGGCGCAGAGCTCAGACGTTTTCAATTTTGACAGCCAAAGGTAGATGACGGACAGCGAACCGCTCCATCTCATGTCTGAGTTTTTGGATGCCTAAAGGAGCGTGCAGCTCCAGGGTGAGTAGGGCTGTGAATGGGGCCATGGTAGAGGTTTCAGGAAAGAAACAGCATTTGGGGCTCAGAGGTTTCGCCTGGGAGCAGGGCCCGGACGTTTTTAATTTTGACGGCCGAAGGCGGGTGACAGACTGAGAGCCGCTCTGTCGCACGTCGGAATTTTTTGGATGCCTAAAGGAGGCTGCAGCTCCAGGGTGAGTAGGGCTGTGAATGGGGCCATGGTAGAAGTTTCAGCAAACACACAGCTTTCGGGGCTGACAGGTTTCGCCTGGGCGCAGGGCTTGGATGTTTTCAATTTTGACGGCTGAAGGCGGGTGACGGACAGAGAGCTGCTAAGACGCATGTCGGGGTTTTTGGATGCCTAAAGGAGCGTGCAGCTCCAGGGTGAGTAGGGCTGTGAATGGGGCCATGGTAGAGGTTTCAGGAAAGACACAGCATTCGGGGCTGACAGGTTTCGACTGGGAGCAGGGCCCGGATGTTTGCAGTTTTGAGGCTTGAATCTCGAAAATGCTAGAGAGCAGCTAAGACGCCAGTCGGAGTTTTTGGATGCCTAAAGGAGCCTGCAGCTCCAGGGTTAGTAGTGTGGTGAATGGGGCCATGGTAGAGACTTCAGGAAAGAAACAGCATACGGGGCTCTGAGGTTTCGCCTGGGAGCAGGGCCCGGACATTTTCAATTTTGACGTCCGAAGGCGGGTGATGGACAGAGAGCCGCTCCGTCTCATGTCGGAGTTTTTGGATGCCTAAAGAAGCGTGCAGCTCCAGGGTTAGTAGGGCTATGAATGGGGCCATGGTAGGTGTTTCAGGAAAGAAAGAGCACTCGACTGGAAGGTTTTGCCTGGGAGCAGGGCGCGGACATTTTGAATTTTGAAGTTGAATCTGGAGAATGGCTAGAGAGTTGCTATGTCGCATGTCGGAGTTTTTGGATGCCTAAAGGAGCTTGCAGCTCCAGGGTGTGTAGGGCTGTGAATGGGGCCATGGTAGAGGTTTCAGGAAAGAAACAGCATACGGGGCTCTGAGGTTTCACCTGGGCGCAGGGCTCGGACGTTTTCAATTTTGACGTCCGAAGGCGGGTGACGGACAGAGAGCCGCTCCGTCTCATGTCGGAGTTTTTGGATGCCTAAAGGAGGCTGCAGCTCCAGGGTTAGTAGGGCTGTGAATGGGGCCATGGTAGAAGTTTCAGGAAAGACAGAGCATTCGGGGCTGGGAGGTTTCGCCTGGGAGCAGGGCCCGTACATTTGCAGTTTTGAGGCTTGAATCTCGAAAATGGCTAGAGAGCAGCTAAGACGCATGTCGGGGTTTTTGGATGCCTAAAGGAGCGTGCAGCTCCAGGGTTAGTAGGGCTGTGAATGGGGCCACGGAAGAAGTTTCAGGAAAGACAGAGCATTTGGGGCTGACAGGTTTCACCTGGGCGCAGAGCTCAGACGTTTTCAATTTTGACAGCCAAAGGTAGATGACGGACAGCGAACCGCTCCATCTCATGTCTGAGTTTTTGGATGCCTAAAGGAGCGTGCAGCTCCAGGGTGAGTAGGGCTGTGAATGGGGCCATGGTAGAGGTTTCAGGAAAGAAACAGCATTTGGGGCTCAGAGGTTTCGCCTGGGAGCAGGGCCCGGACGTTTTTAATTTTGACGGCCGAAGGCGGGTGACAGACTGAGAGCCGCTCTGTCGCACGTCGGAATTTTTTGGATGCCTAAAGGAGGCTGCAGCTCCAGGGTGAGTAGGGCTGTGAATGGGGCCATGGTAGAAGTTTCAGCAAACACACAGCTTTCGGGGCTGACAGGTTTCGCCTGGGCTCAGGGCTTGGACGTTTTCAATTTTGATGGCTGAAGGCGGGTGACGGACAGAGAGCTGCTAAGACCCATGTCGGGGTTTTTGGATGCCTAAAGGAGGCTGCAGCTCCAGGGTTAGTAGGGCTGTGAATGGGGCCACGGAAGAAGTTTCAGGAAAGAGAGAGCATTTGGGTCTGACAGGTTTCACCTGGGCGCAGAGCTCGGACGTTTTCAATTTTGACAGCCAAAGGCAGATGACGGACAGCGAACCGCTCCATCTCATGTCGGAGTTTTTGGATGCCTAAAGGAGCGTGCAGCTCCAGGGTGAGTAGGGCTGTGAATGGGGCCATGGTAGAGGTTTCAGGAAAGAAACAGCATTCGGGGCTCAGAGATTTCGCCTGGGAGCAGGGCCCGGACGTTTGCAGTTTTGAGGCTTGAATCTCGAAAATGGCTAGAGAGTTGCTATGTCGCATGTCGGAGTTTTTGGATGCCTAAAGGAGCGTGCAGCTCCAGGGTGTGTAGGGCTGTGAATGGGGCCATGGTAGAACTTTCAGGAAAGACAGAGCATTCGGAGATGGCAGGTTTCGCCTGGGCGCAGAGCTCGGACGTTTTTAATTTTGACGGCCGAAGGCGGGTGACAGACTGAGAGCCGCTCCGTCGCACGTCGGAGTTTTTGGATGCCTAAAGGAGCGTGCAGATCCAGGGTTAGTAGGGCTGTGAATGGGGCCATGGTAGAGGTTTCAGGAAAGACACAGCATTCGGGGCTGACAGGTTTCGACTGGGAGCAGGGCCCGGATGTTTGCAGTTTTGAGGCTTGAATCTCGAAAATGCTAGAGAGCAGCTAAGACGCCAGTCGGAGTTTTTGGATGCCTAAAGGAGCCTGCAGCTCCAGGGTTAGTAGTGTGGTGAATGGGGCCATGGTAGAGACTTCAGGAAAGAAACAGCATACGGGGCTCTGAGGTTTCGCCTGGGAGCAGGGCCCGGACATTTTCAATTTTGACGTCCGAAGGCGGGTGATGGACAGAGAGCCGCTCCGTCTCATGTCGGAGTTTTTGGATGCCTAAAGAAGCGTGCAGCTCCAGGCTTAGTAGGGCTATGAATGGGGCCATGGTAGGTGTTTCAGGAAAGAAAGAGCACTCGACTGGAAGGTTTTGCCTGGGAGCAGGGCGCGGACATTTTGAATTTTGAAGTTGAATCTGGAGAATGGCTAGAGAGTTGCTATGTCGCATGTCGGAGTTTTTGGATGCCTAAAGGAGCTTGCAGCTCCAGGGTGTGTAGGGCTGTGAATGGGGCCATGGTAGAGGTTTCAGGAAAGAAACAGCATACGGGGCTCTGAGGTTTCACCTGGGCGCAGGGCTCGGACGTTTTCAATTTTGACGTCCGAAGGCGGGTGACGGACAGAGAGCCGCTCCGTCTCATGTCGGAGTTTTTGGATGCCTAAAGGAGGCTGCAGCTCCAGGGTTAGTAGGGCTGTGAATGGGGCCATGGTAGAAGTTTCAGGAAAGACAGAGCATTCGGGGCTGGCAGGTTTCGCCTGGGAGCAGGGCCCGTACATTTGCAGTTTTGAGGCTTGAATCTCGAAAATGGCTAGAGAGCTGCTAAGACGCATGTCGGGGTTTTTGGATGCCTAAAGGAGCGTGCAGCTCCAGGGTTAGTAGGGCTGTGAATGGGGCCACGGAAGAAGTTTCAGGAAAGACAGAGCATTTGGGGCTGACAGGTTTCACCTGGGCGCAGAGCTCAGACGTTTTCAATTTTGACAGCCAAAGGTAGATGACGGACAGCGAACCGCTCCATCTCATGTCTGAGTTTTTGGATGCCTAAAGGAGCGTGCAGCTCCAGGGTGAGTAGGGCTGTGAATGGGGCCATGGTAGAGGTTTCAGGAAAGAAACAGCATTTGGGGCTCAGAGGTTTCGCCTGGGAGCAGGGCCCGGACGTTTTTAATTTTGACGGCCGAAGGCGGGTGACAGACTGAGAGCCGCTCTGTCGCACGTCGGAATTTTTTGGATGCCTAAAGGAGGCTGCAGCTCCAGGGTGAGTAGGGCTGTGAATGGGGCCATGGTAGAACTTTCAGCAAACACACAGCTTTCGGGGCTGACAGGTTTCGCCTGGGCTCAGGGCTTGGACGTTTTCAATTTTGATGGCTGAAGGCGGGTGACGGACAGAGAGCTGCTAAGACGCATGTCGGGGTTTTTGGATGCCTAAAGGAGGCTGCAGCTCCAGGGTTAGTAGGGCTGTGAATGGGGCCACGGAAGAAGTTTCAGGAAAGAGAGAGCATTTGGGTCTGACAGGTTTCACCTGGGCGCAGAGCTCGGACGTTTTCAATTTTGACAGCCAAAGGCAGATGACGGACAGCGAACCGCTCCATCTCATGTCGGAGTTTTTGGATGCCTAAAGGAGCGTGCAGCTCCAGGGTGAGTAGGGCTGTGAATGGGGCCATGGTAGAGGTTTCAGGAAAGAAACAGCATTCGGGGCTCAGAGATTTCGCCTGGGAGCAGGGCCCGGACGTTTGCAGTTTTGAGGCTTGAATCTCGAAAATGGCTAGAGAGTTGCTATGTCGCATGTCGGAGTTTTTGGATGCCTAAAGGAGCGTGCAGCTCCAGGGTGTGTAGGGCTGTGAATGGGGCCATGGTAGAACTTTCAGGAAAGAGAGAGCATTCGGAGATGGCAGGTTTCGCCTGGGCGCAGAGCTCGGACGTTTTTAATTTTGACGGCCGAAGGCGGGTGACAGACTGAGAGCTGCTCCGTCGCACGTCGGAGTTTTTGGATGCCTAAAGGAGCGTGCAGATCCAGGGTTAGTAGGGCTGTGAATGGGGCCATGGTAGAGGTTTCAGGAAAGACACAGCATTCGGGGCTGACAGGTTTCGACTGGGAGCAGGGCCCGGATGTTTGCAGTTTTGAGGCTTGAATCTCGAAAATGCTAGAGAGCAGCTAAGACGCCAGTCGGAGTTTTTGGATGCCTAAAGGAGCCTGCAGCTCCAGGGTTAGTAGTGTGGTGAATGGGGCCATGGTAGAGACTTCAGGAAAGAAACAGCATACGGGGCTCTGAGGTTTCACCTGGGAGCAGGGCCCAGACATTTTCAATTTTGACGTCCGAAGGCGGGTGACGGACAGAGAGCCGCTCCGTCTCATGTCGGAGTTTTTGGATGCCTAAAGAAGCGTGCAGCTCCAGGCTTAGTAGGGCTATGAATGGGGCCTCGGTAGGTGTTTCAGGAAAGAAAGAGCATTCGGGGCTGGCAGGTTTCGCCTGGGAGCAGGGCCCGGACGTTTGCAGTTTTGACCGCCAAAGGCAGATGACGGACAGCGAGCTGCTCCGTCGCACGTCGGAGTTTTTGGATGCCTGAAGGAGCGTGCAGCTCCAGGGTGTGTAGGGCTGTGAATGGGGCCATGGTAGAGGTTTCAGGAAAGACAGAGCTTTCGGGGCTGGCAGGTTTCGCCTGGGAGCAGGCTCCGGACGTTTGCAGTTTTGAGGCTTGCATCTCGAAAAATGGCTAGAGAGCTGCTAAGATGCATGTCAGAGTTTTTGGATGCCTAAAGGAGCGTGCAGCTCCAGGGTTAGTAGTGTGGTGAATGGGGCCATGGTAGAGACTTCAGGAAAGAAACAGCATACGGGGCTCTGAGGTTTCACCTGGGCGCAGGGCTCGGACGTTTTCAATTTTGACGTCCGAAGGCGGGTGACGGACAGAGAGCCGCTCCGTCTCATGTCGGAGTTTTTGGATGCCTAAAGGAGGCTGCAGCTCCAGGGTTAGTAGGGCTGTGAATGGGGCCATGGTAGAAGTTTCAGGAAAGACAGAGCATTCGGGGCTGACAGGTTTCGACTGGGAGCAGGGCCCGGATGTTTGCAGTTTTGAGGCTTGAATCTCGAAAAATGGCTAGAGAGCAGCTAAGACGCATGTCGGAGTTTTTGGATGCCTAAAGGAGCGTGCAAGCTCCAGGGTTAGTAGTGTGGTGAATGGGGCCATGGTAGAAGTTTCAGGAAAGACACAGCATTCGGGGCTGACAGGTTTCGCCTGGGAGCAGGCTCCGGACGTTTGCAGTTTTGAGGCTTGCATCTCGAAAAATGGCTAGAGAGCTGCTAAGATGCATGTCAGAGTTTTTGGATGCCTAAAGGAGCGTGCAGCTCCAGGGTTAGTAGTGTGGTGAATGGGGCCATGGTAGAGGTTTCAGGAAAGAAACAGCATCCGGGGCTGACAGGTTTCGCCTGGGCGCAGGGCTCGGACGTTTTCAATTTTGACGTCCGAAGGCGGGTGACGGACAGAGAGCCGCTCCGTCTCATTTCGGAGTTTTTGGATGCCTAAAGGAGGCTGCAGCTCCAGGGTTAGTAGGGCTGTGAATGGGGCCATGGTAGAAGTTTCAGGAAAGACAGAGCATTCGGGGCTGGCAGGTTTCGCCTGGGAGCAGGGCCCGTACATTTGCAGTTTTGAGGCTTGAATCTCGAAAATGGCTAGAGAGCTGCTAAGACGCATGTCGGGGTTTTTGGATGCCTAAAGGAGTGTGCAGCTCCAGGGTTAGTAGGGCTGTGAATGGGGCCACGGAAGAAGTTTCAGGAAAGACAGAGCATTTGGGGCTGACAGGTTTCACCTGGGCGCAGAGCTCGGACGTTTTCAATTTTGACAGCCAAAGGCAGATGACGGACAGCGAACCGCTCCATCTCATGTCGGAGTTTTTGGATGCCTAAAGGAGCGTGCAGCTCCAGGGTGAGTAGGGCTGTGAATGGGGCCATGGTAGAGGTTTCAGGAAAGAAACAGCATTCGGGGCTCAGAGATTTCGCCTGGGAGCAGGGCCCGGACGTTTGCAGTTTTGAGGCTTGAATCTTGAAAAATGGCTAGAGAGTTGCTATGTCGCACGTCAGAATTTTTTGGATGCCTAAAGGAGGCTGCAGCTCCAGGGTGAGTAGGGCTGTGAATGGGGCCATGGTAGAGGTTTCAGCAAACACACAGCATTCGGGGCTGACAGGTTTCGCCTGGGCTCAGGGCTTGGACGTTTTCAATTTTGACGGCTGAAGGCGGGTGACGGACAGAGAGCTGCTAAGACGCATGTCGGGGTTTTTGGATGCCTAAAGGAGCGTGCAGCTCCAGGGTGAGTAGGGCTGTGAATGGGGCCATGGTAGAGGTTTCAGGAAAGAAACAGCATTCGGGGCTCAGAGGTTTCGCCTGGGAGCAGGGCCCGGACGTTTTTAATTTTGACGGCCGAAGGCGGGTGACAGACTGAGAGCCGCTCTGTCGCACGTCGGAATTTTTTGGATGCCTAAAGGAGGCTGCAGCTCCAGGGTGAGTAGGGCTGTGAATGGGGCCATGGTAGAACTTTCAGCAAACACACAGCTTTCGGGGCTGACAGGTTTCGCCTGGGCTCAGGGCTTGGACGTTTTCAATTTTGATGGCTGAAGGCGGGTGACGGACAGAGAGCTGCTAAGACGCATGTCGGGGTTTTTGGATGCCTAAAGGAGGCTGCAGCTCCAGGGTTAGTAGGGCTGTGAATGGGGCCACGGAAGAAGTTTCAGGAAAGAGAGAGCATTTGGGGCTGACAGGTTTCACCTGGGCGCAGAGCTCGGACGTTTTCAATTTTGACAGCCAAAGGCAGATGACGGACAGCGAACCGCTCCATCTCATGTCGGAGTTTTTGGATGCCTAAAGGAGCGTGCAGCTCCAGGGTGAGTAGGGCTGTGAATGGGGCCATGGTAGAGGTTTCAGGAAAGAAACAGCATTCGGGGCTCAGAGATTTCGCCTGGGAGCAGGGCCCGGACGTTTGCAGTTTTGAGGCTTGAATCTCGAAAATGGCTAGAGAGTTGCTATGTCGCATGTCGGAGTTTTTGGATGCCTAAAGGAGCGTGCAGCTCCAGGGTGTGTAGGGCTGTGAATGGGGCCATGGTAGAACTTTCAGGAAAGACAGAGCATTCGGAGATGGCAGGTTTCGCCTGGGCGCAGAGCTCGGACGTTTTTAATTTTGACGGCCGAAGGCGGGTGACAGACTGAGAGCCGCTCCGTCGCACGTCGGAGTTTTTGGATGCCTAAAGGAGCGTGCAGATCCAGGGTTAGTAGGGCTGTGAATGGGGCCATGGTAGAGGTTTCAGGAAAGACACAGCATTCGGGGCTGACAGGTTTCGCCTGGGAGCAGGGCCCGGATGTTTGCAGTTTTGAGGCTTGAATCTCGAAAATGCTAGAGAGCAGCTAAGACGCCAGTCGGAGTTTTTGGATGCCTAAAGGAGCCTGCAGCTCCAGGGTTAGTAGTGTGGTGAATGGGGCCATGGTAGAGACTTCAGGAAAGAAACAGCATACGGGGCTCTGAGGTTTCGCCTGGGAGCAGGGCCCGGACATTTTCAATTTTGACGTCCGAAGGCGGGTGACGGACAGAGAGCCGCTCCGTCTCATGTCGGAGTTTTTGGATGCCTAAAGAAGCGTGCAGCTCCAGGCTTAGTAGGGCTATGAATGGGGCCATGGTAGGTGTTTCAGGAAAGAAAGAGCACTCGACTGGAAGGTTTTGCCTGGGAGCAGGGCGCGGACATTTTGAATTTTGAAGTTGAATCTGGAGAATGGCTAGAGAGTTGCTATGTCGCATGTCGGAGTTTTTGGATGCCTAAAGGAGCTTGCAGCTCCAGGGTGTGTAGGGCTGTGAATGGGGCCATGGTAGAGGTTTCAGGAAAGAAACAGCATACGGGGCTCTGAGGTTTCACCTGGGCGCAGGGCTCGGACGTTTTCAATTTTGACGTCCGAAGGCGGGTGACGGACAGAGAGCCGCTCCGTCTCATGTCGGAGTTTTTGGATGCCTAAAGGAGGCTGCAGCTCCAGGGTTAGTAGGGCTGTGAATGGGGCCATGGTAGAAGTTTCAGGAAAGACAGAGCATTCGGGGCTGGCAGGTTTCGCCTGGGAGCAGGGCCCGTACATTTGCAGTTTTGAGGCTTGAATCTCGAAAATGGCTAGAGAGCTGCTAAGACGCATGTCGGGGTTTTTGGATGCCTAAAGGAGCGTGCAGCTCCAGGGTTAGTAGGGCTGTGAATGGGGCCACGGAAGAAGTTTCAGGAAAGACAGAGCATTTGGGGCTGACAGGTTTCACCTGGGCGCAGAGCTCAGACGTTTTCAATTTTGACAGCCAAAGGTAGATGACGGACAGCGAACCGCTCCATCTCATGTCTGAGTTTTTGGATGCCTAAAGGAGCGTGCAGCTCCAGGGTGAGTAGGGCTGTGAATGGGGCCATGGTAGAGGTTTCAGGAAAGAAACAGCATTCGGGGCTCAGAGGTTTCGCCTGGGAGCAGGGCCCGGACATTTTTAATTTTGACGGCCGAAGGCGGGTGACAGACTGAGAGCCGCTCTGTCGCACGTCGGAATTTTTTGGATGCCTAAAGGAGGCTGCAGCTCCAGGGTGAGTAGGGCTGTGAATGGGGCCATGGTAGAACTTTCAGCAAACACACAGCTTTCGGGGCTGACAGGTTTCGCCTGGGCTCAGGGCTTGGACGTTTTCAATTTTGATGGCTGAAGGCGGGTGACGGACAGAGAGCTGCTAAGACCCATGTCGGGGTTTTTGGATGCCTAAAGGAGGCTGCAGCTCCAGGGTTAGTAGGGCTGTGAATGGGGCCACGGAAGAAGTTTCAGGAAAGACAGAGCATTTGGGTCTGACAGGTTTCACCTGGGCGCAGAGCTCGGACGTTTTCAATTTTGACAGCCAAAGGCAGATGACGGACAGCGAACCGCTCCATCTCATGTCGGAGTTTTTGGATGCCTAAAGGAGCGTGCAGCTCCAGGGTGAGTAGGGCTGTGAATGGGGCCATGGTAGAGGTTTCAGGAAAGAAACAGCATTCGGGGCTCAGAGATTTCGCCTGGGAGCAGGGCCCGGACGTTTGCAGTTTTGAGGCTTGAATCTCGAAAATGGCTAGAGAGTTGCTATGTCGCATGTCGGAGTTTTTGGATGCCTAAAGGAGCGTGCAGCTCCAGGGTGTGTAGGGCTGTGAATGGGGCCATGGTAGAACTTTCAGGAAAGACAGAGCATTCGGAGATGGCAGGTTTCGCCTGGGCGCAGAGCTCGGACGTTTTTAATTTTGACGGCCGAAGGCGGGTGACAGACTGAGAGCTGCTCCGTCGCACGTCGGAGTTTTTGGATGCCTAAAGGAGCGTGCAGATCCAGGGTTAGTAGGGCTGTGAATGGGGCCATGGTAGAGGTTTCAGGAAAGACACAGCATTCGGGGCTGACAGGTTTCGACTGGGAGCAGGGCCCGGATGTTTGCAGTTTTGAGGCTTGAATCTCGAAAATGCTAGAGAGCAGCTAAGACGCCAGTCGGAGTTTTTGGATGCCTAAAGGAGCCTGCAGCTCCAGGGTTAGTAGTGTGGTGAATGGGGCCATGGTAGAGGTTTCAGGAAAGAAACAGCATACGGGGCTCTGAGGTTTCGCCTGGGAGCAGGGCCCGGACATTTTCAATTTTGACGTCCGAAGGCGGGTGATGGACAGAGAGCCGCTCCGTCTCATGTCGGAGTTTTTGGATGCCTAAAGAAGCGTGCAGCTCCAGGCTTAGTAGGGCTATGAATGGGGCCATGGTAGAGGTTTCAGGAAAGAAAGAGCACTCGACTGGAAGGTTTTGCCTGGGAGCAGGGCGCGGACATTTTGAATTTTGAAGTTGAATCTGGAGAATGGCTAGAGAGCTGCTAAGACGCATGTCGGAGTTTTTGGATGCCTAAAGGAGCGTGCAGCTCCAGGGTGTGTAGGGCTGTGAATGGGGCCATGGTAGAGGTTTCAGGAAAGAAACAGCATACGGGGCTCTGAGGTTTCACCTGGGCGCAGGGCTCGGACGTTTTCAATTTTGACGTCCGAAGGCGGGTGACGGACAGAGAGCCGCTCCGTCTCATGTCGGAGTTTTTGGATGCCTAAAGGAGGCTGCAGCTCCAGGGTTAGTAGGGCTGTGAATGGGGCCATGGTAGAAGTTTCAGGAAAGACAGAGCATTCGGGGCTGGCAGGTTTCGCCTGGGAGCAGGGCCCGTACATTTGCAGTTTTGAGGCTTGAATCTCGAAAATGGCTAGAGAGCTGCTAAGACGCATGTCGGGGTTTTTGGATGCCTAAAGGAGCGTGCAGCTCCAGGGTTAGTAGGGCTGTGAATGGGGCCACGGAAGAAGTTTCAGGAAAGACAGAGCATTTGGGGCTGACAGGTTTCACCTGGGCGCAGAGCTCAGACGTTTTCAATTTTGACAGCCAAAGGTAGATGACGGACAGCGAACCGCTCCATCTCATGTCTGAGTTTTTGGATGCCTAAAGGAGCGTGCAGCTCCAGGGTGAGTAGGGCTGTGAATGGGGCCATGGTAGAGGTTTCAGGAAAGAAACAGCATTCGGGGCTCAGAGATTTCGCCTGGGAGCAGGGCCCGGACGTTTTTAATTTTGACGGCCGAAGGCGGGTGACAGACTGAGAGCCGCTCTGTCGCACGTCGGAATTTTTTGGATGCCTAAAGGAGGCTGCAGCTCCAGGGTGAGTAGGGCTGTGAATGGGGCCATGGTAGAACTTTCAGCAAACACACAGCTTTCGGGGCTGACAGGTTTCGCCTGGGCTCAGGGCTTGGACGTTTTCAATTTTGATGGCTGAAGGCGGGTGACGGACAGAGAGCTGCTAAGACCCATGTCGGGGTTTTTGGATGCCTAAAGGAGGCTGCAGCTCCAGGGTTAGTAGGGCTGTGAATGGGGCCACGGAAGAAGTTTCAGGAAAGACAGAGCATTCGGAGATGGCAGGTTTCGCCTGGGAGCAGAGCTCGGACGTTTTCAATTTTGAAGGCCAAAGGCAGATGATGGACAGCGAACCGCTCCATCTCATGTCGGAGTTTTTGGATGCCTAAAGGAGCGTGCAGCTCCAGGGTGAGTAGGGCTGTGAATGGGGCCACGGAAAAAGTTTCAGGAAAGAGAGAGCATTTTGGGGCTGACAGGTTTCGCCTGGGCGCAGGGCTCGGACGTTTTCAATTTTGACAGCCAAAGGCAGATGACGGACAGCGAACCGCTCCATCTCATGTCGGAGTTTTTGGATGCCTAAAGGAGCGTGCAGCTCCAGGGTGAGTAGGGCTGTGAATGGGGCCATGGTAGAGGTTTCAGGAAAGAAACAGCATTCGGGGCTCAGAGATTTCGCCTGGGAGCAGGGCCCGGACGTTTGCAGTTTTGAGGCTTGAATCTCGAAAATGGCTAGAGAGTTGCTATGTCGCATGTCGGAGTTTTTGGATGCCTAAAGGAGCGTGCAGCTCCAGGGTGTGTAGGGCTGTGAATGGGGCCATGGTAGAACTTTCAGGAAAGAGAGAGCATTCGGAGATGGCAGGTTTCGCCTGGGCGCAGAGCTCGGACGTTTTTAATTTTGACGGCCGAAGGCGGGTGACAGACTGAGAGCTGCTCCGTCGCACGTCGGAGTTTTTGGATGCCTAAAGGAGCGTGCAGATCCAGGGTTAGTAGGGCTGTGAATGGGGCCATGGTAGAGGTTTCAGGAAAGACACAGCATTCGGGGCTGACAGGTTTCGACTGGGAGCAGGGCCCGGATGTTTGCAGTTTTGAGGCTTGAATCTCGAAAATGCTAGAGAGCAGCTAAGACGCCAGTCGGAGTTTTTGGATGCCTAAAGGAGCCTGCAGCTCCAGGGTTAGTAGTGTGGTGAATGGGGCCATGGTAGAGACTTCAGGAAAGAAACAGCATACGGGGCTCTGAGGTTTCGCCTGGGAGCAGGGCCCGGACATTTTCAATTTTGACGTCCGAAGGCGGGTGATGGACAGAGAGCCGCTCCGTCTCATGTCGGAGTTTTTGGATGCCTAAAGAAGCGTGCAGCTCCAGGCTTAGTAGGGCTATGAATGGGGCCATGGTAGGTGTTTCAGGAAAGAAAGAGCACTCGACTGGAAGGTTTTGCCTGGGAGCAGGGCGCGGACATTTTGAATTTTGAAGTTGAATCTGGAAAATGGCTAGAGAGTTGCTATGTCGCATGTCGGAGTTTTTGGATGCCTAAAGGAGCTTGCAGCTCCAGGGTGTGTAGGGCTGTGAATGGGGCCATGGTAGAGGTTTCAGGAAAGAAACAGCATACGGGGCTCTGAGGTTTCACCTGGGCGCAGGGCTCGGACGTTTTCAATTTTGACGTCCGAAGGCGGGTGACGGACAGAGAGCCGCTCCGTCTCATGTCGGAGTTTTTGGATGCCTAAAGGAGGCTGCAGCTCCAGGGTTAGTAGGGCTGTGAATGGGGCCATGGTAGAAGTTTCAGGAAAGACAGAGCATTCGGGGCTGGCAGGTTTCGACTGGGAGCAGGGCCCGTACATTTGCAGTTTTGAGGCTTGAATCTCGAAAATGGCTAGAGAGCTGCTAAGACGCATGTCGGGGTTTTTGGATGCCTAAAGGAGCGTGCAGCTCCAGGGTTAGTAGGGCTGTGAATGGGGCCACGGAAGAAGTTTCAGGAAAGACAGAGCATTTGGGGCTGACAGGTTTCACCTGGGCGCAGAGCTCAGACGTTTTCAATTTTGACAGCCAAAGGTAGATGACGGACAGCGAACCGCTCCATCTCATGTCTGAGTTTTTGGATGCCTAAAGGAGCGTGCAGCTCCAGGGTGAGTAGGGCTGTGAATGGGGCCATGGTAGAGGTTTCAGGAAAGAAACAGCATTCGGGGCTCAGAGGTTTCGCCTGGGAGCAGGGCCCGGACGTTTTTAATTTTGACGGCCGAAGGCGGGTGACAGACTGAGAGCCGCTCTGTCGCACGTCGGAATTTTTTGGATGCCTAAAGGAGGCTGCAGCTCCAGGGTGAGTAGGGCTGTGAATGGGGCCATGGTAGAAGTTTCAGCAAACACACAGCTTTCGGGGCTGACAGGTTTCGCCTGGGCTCAGGGCTTGGACGTTTTCAATTTTGATGGCTGAAGGCGGGTGACGGACAGAGAGCTGCTAAGACGCATGTCGGGGTTTTTGGATGCCTAAAGGAGGCTGCAGCTCCAGGGTTAGTAGGGCTGTGAATGGGGCCACGGAAGAAGTTTCAGGAAAGACAGAGCATTTGGGGCTGACAGGTTTCACCTGGGCGCAGAGCTCAGACGTTTTCAATTTTGACAGCCAAAGGCAGATGACGGACAGCGAACCGCTCCATCTCATGTCGGAGTTTTTGGATGCCTAAAGGAGCGTGCAGCTCCAGGGTGAGTAGGGCTGTGAATGGGGCCATGGTAGAGGTTTCAGGAAAGACAGAGCTTTCGGGGCTGGGAGGTTTCACCTGGGAGCAGGGCGCGGACATTTTGAATTTTGAAGTTGAATCTGGAGAATGGCTAGAGAGCTGCTAAGTCGCATGTCGGAGTTTTTGGATGCCTAAAGGAGCGTGCAGCTCCAGGGTGAGTAGGGCTGTGAATGGGGCCATGGTAGAGGTTTCAGGAAAGACACAGCATTCGGGGCTGACAGGTTTCGACTGGGAGCAGGGCCCGGATGTTTGCAGTTTTGAGGCTTGAATCTCGAAAATGGCTAGAGAGCAGCTAAGACGCCAGTCGGAGTTTTTGGATGCCTAAAGGAGCCTGCAGCTCCAGGGTTAGTAGTGTGGTGAATGGGGCCATGGTAGAGACTTCAGGAAAGAAACAGCATACGGGGCTCTGAGGTTTCGCCTGGGAGCAGGGCCCGGACATTTTCAATTTTGACGTCCGAAGGCGGGTGACGGACAGAGAGCCGCTCCGTCTCATGTCGGAGTTTTTGGATGCCTAAAGAAGCGTGCAGCTCCAGGCTTAGTAGGGCTGTGAATGGGGCCTCGGTAGGTGTTTCAGGAAAGAAAGAGCATTCGGGGCTGGCAGGTTTCGCCTGGGAGCAGGGCCCGGACGTTTGCAGTTTTGACCGCCAAAGGCAGATGACGGACAGCGAGCTGCTCCGTCGCATGTCGGAATTTTTGGATGCCTGAAGGAGCGTGCAGCTCCAGGGTGTGTAGGGCTGTGAATGGGGCCATGGTAGAGGTTTCAGGAAAGACAGAGCTTTCGGGGCTGGCAGGTTTCGCCTGGGAGCAGGCTCCGGACGTTTGCAGTTTTGAGGCTTGCATCTCGAAAAATGGCTAGAGAGCTGCTAAGATGCATGTCAGAGTTTTTGGATGCCTAAAGGAGCGTGCAGCTCCAGGGTTAGTAGGGCTGTGAATGGGGCCATGGTAGAGACTTCAGGAAAGAAACAGCATACGGGGCTCTGAGGTTTCACCTGGGCGCAGGGCTCGGACGTTTTCAATTTTGACGTCCGAAGGCGGGTGACGGACAGAGAGCCGCTCCGTCTCATGTCGGAGTTTTTGGATGCCTAAAGGAGGCTGCAGCTCCAGGGTTAGTAGGGCTGTGAATGGGGCCATGGTAGAAGTTTCAGGAAAGACAGAGCATTCGGGGCTCAGAGATTTCGCCTGGGAGCAGGGCCCGGATGTTTGCAGTTTTGAGGCTTGAATCTCGAAAAATGGCTAGAGAGCAGCTAAGACGCATGTCGGAGTTTTTGGATGCCTAAAGGAGCGTGCAAGCTCCAGGGTTAGTAGTGTGGTGAATGGGGCCATGGTAGAAGTTTCAGGAAAGACACAGCATTCGGGGCTGACAGGTTTCGCCTGGGAGCAGGCTCCGGACGTTTGCAGTTTTGAGGCTTGCATCTCGAAAAATGGCTAGAGAGCTGCTAAGATGCATGTCGGAGTTTTTGGATGCCTAAAGGAGCGTGCAGCTCCAGGGTTAGTAGGGCTGTGAATGGGGCCATGGAAGAAGTTTCAGGAAAGACAGAGCATTTGGGGCTGACAGGTTTCACCTGGGCTCAGAGCTCGGACGTTTTCAATTTTGACAGCCAAAGGCAGATGACGGACAGCGAACCGCTCCATCTCATGTCGGAGTTTTTGGATGCCTAAAGGAGCGTGCAGCTCCAGGGTGAGTAGGGCTGTGAATGGGGCCATGGTAGAGGTTTCAGGAAAGAAAGAGCATTCGGGGCTCAGAGATTTCGCCTGGGAGCAGGGCCCGGACGTTTGCAGTTTTGAGGCTTGAATCTTGAAAAATGGCTAGAGAGTTGCTATGTCGCACGTCGGAATTTTTTGGATGCCTAAAGGAGGCTGCAGCTCCAGGGTGAGTAGGGCTGTGAATGGGGCCATGGTAGAGGTTTCAGCAAAGACACAGCTTTCGGGGCTGACAGGTTTCGCCTGGGCTCAGGGCTTGGACGTTTTCAATTTTGATGGCTGAAGGCGGGTGACGGACAGAGAGCTGCTAAGACGCATGTCGGGGTTTTTGGATGCCTAAAGGAGCGTGCAGCTCCAGGGTTAGTAGGGCTGTGAATGGGGCCACGGTAGAAGTTTCAGGAAAGA
>NW_026561804.1:0-45065 GCF_028858705.1 Grus americana | reverse complement strand
TTGTTCTTTGCACCTTAATTACTTAAGCCAACTTAATCAGGCCTGATCCCTCATAAAACATGGGCTTGGATGACTGTAAATTAACGGAGGTGGTGATCATCCCTGGAAACGCAACTCCCGCTCGAGCCTCCTGTCGAAAAGCCTTTTTTTTTTTTTTATGACGGGCTTTACCCAAAGCATCCCCTGGGGCTCACCACAACTCAGCAGGCTGAATCCATTGGTGAAATTCAGGGAATTTCAAGCAACGAATGACACATTTGGACGTTTTTATTATATTGGGGGGGGGGGGGAAGCAGACTATAAAGGCATGTTTTCCCCAAAGGCTGCGTGCAGAGGAGCCTGGCCAAAAGACAGACGAGCTTCAATCGTTGAGCGGTCAGTTCTGCAAGGGGTGACCCATAGCTTGATTTGGGGTGGAAGGACCCTGATGTCTACAGGAAAGGGAAGGAGCCTCTGGCTGGGGAGATGCACGGGTTATTTTTGTTACTGTTCAACGGACTGGCTGGATGTCAGGAGCGACGCTGGTTGTGGTTTCCCCTTCCTTCCCCTGCCCATCCCTGAACCCGTCCCGCAGCAGCATCCCTCGTGGTACGCTGAAATCATCTCAGACCCACCCCTCCAAGGAG
This sequence comes from Grus americana, assembly GCF_028858705.1. NCBI lineage: Eukaryota > Metazoa > Chordata > Aves > Gruiformes > Gruidae > Grus > Grus americana. The sequence goes on along the minus strand of NW_026561804.1, from coordinate 44,439 downwards.
TTCGGACCAACCGTTTGTGGCCCAAACTCAAAGGACGGCCCCACCGTCTCTTCAGCAGCCTCCGGAAGATAACGAACCTTGGGTTCCTGCCCTGCTTTGATTACCCCCCGCTGAACGTTAATTAAAGCTTCCAGCAGACGCTTTGCAAAGTCTCGTCCGGCACAAAGCGAGTCAGTGGGATGCGATCCGATCCCTCGCTGGGAGAGGGCGATGAGCGGAGAGGGATGCTTGGGAACAGATGCAGCTTGCTTGGATCTGCCCCAGAGAAGGGGGGGACCGCATCCTCCCCCCCCAAGATAATCTAGGCTCCTAGCATTTCAGGGAAGAAATCTGCTCCATTTGTTCAGGCTGGCTTTTGAAGATGGGTCACGCGGTTGGATAAGCCAGGCAATATCTGGCTGGCGGGGGGGGGGATTTAGGATTTGCTGACGGTTGTAGAGCCCGTGCTGATGACTTGCTTTTATCATCCCGAGCAATCAGATCTGGCGTATGAAACCTTTCACCCGTCCTTAACAGAAAAGGAATTGGTGCTGGGAGCACTTGCTAGTACCTGGCAAAGCCGAAGCTTTCCTCGTGATGGTTGGTGTGAGCCGTGGACCCGCCGTAGGCAGGGCAGGGGTTCGCTCTGGGAAAGATGAGCTCGGAGACAACGTCGCCTCCCCCAGAAATACCGGCATGCTCAGAGAGCAGGGAGACATTTGTGGATGGAGATTTCATCATCTTCTCTTTCCTTCGTAAGCCTGGTTCAGTGCTGGCAGCCTGGCGGCAGCAGCGGGGTTACGGACCAAGCTATGGACTGAGCCCAGCTGCTGCATGGGCTTAACCTGGCTCACTGAGCTTAAATCCTAAAGCCAGAGCAGTTTGCTCCCTCTCCGGGTTCAGCAGGGCACCTTCCTCCCGGGGAGGGAGCGGCTGTCCTGCATTTTCTGCTGGTTCGCTTTGGCAATTGCTTTCCCCGGGTTTCGTCAGGCTCGCCTATAAATAACTCCTAAAAACACCTCTGCAGGTGATAATTAATCGGAGAGCTGCATGGCTGCTCCAGCTAAAAGCACCCGGCTTGCCAGTGCCAGCTCCTCGCCGTCCTCCAGGCAGCGCTGGGGACCGGAGCCAGCCGTCACGCAGCGTGTCACGGGAAGGGACGTCTCCGAGGGCCAGGCCGCGGGGTACAGCTCGCCCACGGGATGCTGCACGGGTGGCCGCAGCTCTGGAGAATGATGCTGGGGCCAAGGCACGACACGGGGGGGGGGAGTTCAGCCCCTTCCCACAGGGACCGTGGGGGGGCTGCATGGCAGCATTACCCCTGCACGGCTCCGCAGGCTTTCAGGGAGGAGGGCAGGGCTCTGCGCCATCGCAGTCATCACACCTGCAATCTCGAAGCAACCTTGTTTGTGGGTGCATGTGCGCTTGGGGTGGGGTTTTTTTTGTGTTTCTATTTTATTTTTTTATTTTTTTTTTAAATGAGGCTGGTGCTGCTCCTGGCAGGTCGGCATCCCTCATCCGCACTCCTCAGGGCAGCAGGCACGCACATTGCACTTCTTATCTCAAGCTTTCAGTGCTTTTCCCACGGTGGGAAACAATGCTGAAAGGGGGTTTGGGAACTCCTGTGAAACCCCCCAAACTGGAGTCATGGATGATTGCTGGCAGCAGTAAGTATTTACTTTGTACAAAGCCACCCAAAAGATAGATCTTTTGAAAAAAAAAAAAAAAAAGTGATTGCAGGTCTGAGTGTGAGCATCCAAGTGAGAACGTGCAGGATGAGGTAGCACGGGGACCCATCCGGGGGTCTCCGGCTGTGGGAGCCCTGCGCAGGGGAGGAGGAGGAGGAGGTGGAGGAGGAGGAGGAGGAGGGGGGAGCGCTCATTTGCAGGTCGCTGCTGTTTCTCACTCTGCCCTTGAATAACGAGCAGATCTAACTTCTCAGCATTTCTTCCAAGGGGGCAAGTCCCCCTCTGAGCGCTGTGTCCCTATGGGCCAGGGGTCTTCTTGGACCCCTGCGCCGGGGAGGGGGAGGAGGCAGTGGAAAAACCTCAGCATTGCCCTTGGGGATGGGAGGGTTTGGCGTGAGGCTGCAGAAACCCTGTGGCTGCAGAAAAATGTCAGCAATTCCTGTCATTTCCCGTGGTCCAGCTGGTGGGAAGCAGCGAGAGATGCCGACTGCATCCTCCCAACGGAGCCAGGGCTGCTGCGTCCCCCGGGACACCCCCATCCAAAGCCGAAGAGCCTCTCGCCCGTGTTTTGCAGCCAGGAGGGTCCGAGGGTCACCAGAGGAGCCAGGAGCAGCGCTGGCTTGCGCTGCTTTTTTATTCCCAGCCTTACTGTTGCAAGCCTGGATGTTAAAATCCAAGCAAAAATAAAATCAACACTACAAAAGTCCCCAGGTGGGAGTGAAAAGTAACAGCCTCTCCTCTCCTTTGGCAGCTCCGCAGGGGTGTTACCGGCTGCCGCAGGCGGGAGGTCTTCGTACCGCCTTTCTCCAAGGGCAGCGAAGGGATTTTTTGGCTGCTGTCTTTTGGCAGGTGTTTAAAAACAGAGATTTAAAGGGTTTGCTGGAAAAGCTCAGGCTGCAGCGCCCGGAGCCCTGGGGCGATGTGGAGCCTGCACAGCTCCGGGAGAGGAGCAATGGCTGGCCCTGCCTCAGTTTCCCCTTTTGGGAAGTGACCCAGTCTCAGCTCTGTTGAAATACATCGTGGCCAATGATTTCTCCTTCTCCCAGTAAGGGCGGCGGGGGCTTGGGGCTCTCTGCCCTGCTGAAGGGCAGCATGGCTCTCTATGGCACCCAATTAAGGGGCGATAAGAGGGGACGGCATCCCCAGCGTAAGGAAGATCCCTTGAGAAGGATTGGGAAGCATTGTCCCACGCAATTTGGCCCCTAATTCACTCTGAAAATCATCTCCGTGCGGCAGGGTCTGTATTTCTGGAGCAGAGACGGATAAACAAGTCGCTATCGACTTCCACCGACCCACTCGGGCTGGCTTGGTGGGGACGGACGGCTTGTGCCTTGCTCCCTCCTGTTAGCGATATCGTAGTGTCCTCTGCTGGGCACAGCTCAAACTGGACACGATGTGACGCTTGCCCAGTCCCGGCCTCCTTATTTTTCCAGTAAGCCAAGGGAAAATAAAGAGCAGGACAAACTAGTTGAGGCTGAGAGCAAAGGGAAAAGGAGAGGAGGAGGAGGGACCTGGTTTCTGCTGCTGGTTTGCTTCAGCTTTGTTAGAGATCTTTCTGAAATGAAAGCCATGGGATGGGCGTTTCGCATCCTCTTCCTTTTCTCCACCTACACAAGAGGGTTTGAATTGGGGAAAAAAAAAACCAAACAAAACCACACCCAAACAAACAGCTGAATTGGGTTTTTTGGTTGGGTTTGGTTGTTTTTTTTAAATTCAGTTCATCTGATCTGAAATCAAGGGGTTTGTCTCTTGTCCATGCACAGGAAGTCACTGGATTGATCCAGAGCCTGTTTGCAGCAGGGTACTCAGACAACATCTCCCTAAGGACATTTTCAAGTGCTTTTTGCATCAGACAGCTGCTGGAAGCCAACCCCGTGCTCGGAGATGACTGAAACCACCGCGGCTGGTGGTGCGATGGGCACTGCGAGCTCTCCAGAGGCGCTGCGTGACGTGGCACGGATGCGCTGCTGTCACCTGGCTGCAGCCGGGACACAGCCAGAGCTGTCACTTCAAGAAGGTGTGGAGCTGCAGAAGCTGCATTTTAAAAGCAGGTCAGCTCTTACGCACCGTGGGGACTCTCCGTGTGTCCTAAAGATGCGTTTCTCTCTTTACTGGGGCAGGAGGAGGAAAGGGAAAGGCAGAGGATGGAAAGTAACAGTCGGCACCGGTGCTGGACAGTTTGCAGGTGGCGTGGATGCCCACACAAGAATCAGGCACTGCAGAGGATGAGGAGGAGAGGGACTGTTGCCTTGAACTTAACAGCTTTCACGAAAGTACTTGCTTTTTCAAACAGCAGTAGAAAATAACAGTGCCAGGTACTTTGCAGGACGCCTGCCGACGTACCGGGATGCCCCAGCCTGCGTTGAGCCCTGAATATTAACTTATGTTTAAGGTCTTTTCTGACCTTTTCTATATGTAGTAGTGGGGACTGTGGCAGCGTCAGGCTGTAACCCCTCAGCAAGGACCAAGGCACCGAGCAGTGAGACAGTAATGCTGAGAACTGGCTTTTGTTCATTGAGGTGGCTTTCACGCCACAGGGGATTGAATCTTTCCCTTCTCCAGCTCTCTCTCCGTGACCCACAAGCGTTCAGCCCCATACCTCTCAAGTCAGAAAACACAAGAGCCGTTATTGTTAATATTGGGGGTTTATTTGTAGGGCTGGGGTTTAGGTCTTTACCTGAACCTCACTTACAAAGAGTAAATCAGTTGGGTTTTATAAACATCGCTTACAAAGGTCTCATCACCTAACAGGTACGCTCCAGATACACCAGATTCTGCCTGACGGGGAACTTGGGTGAAACACCGGTGGCTTTACAACCACTTCCCTGCCAAAACCTTAATTTTGTTCAGGGTATTGTAAACACACACAAAACCCATTTGCGATGTGCGTCTAGCTTGGCGTATGTGACACGTATTGTCAGCGTACAACATTTGCCTCTTCTGTAACAACAGCTATACAAAGATTTCAAAGTGCTTGATAAACCTGAGTCTTACAGAGCAAATGGTTCTCCAAAAGCTCTTGAAGCAAAGTCTTATGAAATCCTGATATATCTCCATTGCATATAGAGGTTAAAAAAAAAAAAAGATATGTCACTGTGAGTCCTCTGTACACCAAGATGTGGAAGCTAGGAGCCTTGGGCTTCACACTAATGTCTTCCTAAGTGACTGAAGCACTCCTATGCAAATTATTTTTAGCAACTGATTCTAAAAGGTAAAAATTACATCAGTGAAATAACCCCTCCCCTGGTGCTAGTTTAAAGGAATGCTATAATTTCTTGACTGAAAGCAATTATTTTAGTGAAATTTGAGATGTTCTCTGATCCTTCTGGTCTGGAGCAGAGGCCTTATCTCCTACCACTGGTTTCATCTGCTAGTGGGACTTTGATTTGGTTGACTTTCTTGTTCTTCCCTTCTTACCGCAGCACCTGCGGCAGCAGAACAGGCAGCACTTCAGAGAAATGAAGAGGGAGAGGAGCACCACGGCAAGGAGGAAGGCGATGACGTCCAGGGAGTGGTACTGGATCCAGTTCAGGTCGTGAGCAGCAGGTCGCAGGTGTGGGGCCCCTTTGTGTCTCATTACAAACTCCACCCAGTGCACAGCCAGGTCCAGGGGGTGAATGGGTCTGTCGAGGTGAAGCTCTGAGAGACGCTTGATGTTGTCTTTGTACCTGCCAAGAAAAAACATTTGGTGTTTTCAGTGACTTGTGCTGCTGAGACTGAGTCCCCAGGAAAAGGGGATGCAGTGTCAGTTGTCTGGTGGCCTGCTGGGGGCTTCTCTGGTGGTCTTTCCCCAACCACCACCCCCTGAGAAGGATAATGGCAAAGTTATGGGCCCAGAAAAGTGCTGTTGTCAATGACAAAGGAGAAAAGGTATTAGAAAAAGAAGAAAAAGCTTAGTCTGAGCTGTCAGCAAAATCTCTGCAGTGAAGGATGAAGACGTCTGGCAGAAATGTGAGCCTGGGAGTAGAAAAACTGTCCAGCTATAGAACAAGGTGCAGTAGTAGTAGTAGTAGTAGTATTGCTGTAAGAACGATGGGTAGGAAGCAACGGCAATAAGATGCCATTTCTCAGAAACATGATGGGGAGGAGATGCCAAGGACTGAGGGTCCCTAATGACAACAGAGCGGGGAAGAGGAGGGTATGTCTGAAAACATCTTCCCTGTGATGCCTTAAAACACCTTGGGCACGCTGACTGCAATACCATGACGTCTAGCATGGTACCCACGCGCGTTCCTCCTGCCCTGTGCTGGAATTGTCCAGCCTTGCTGAGCCAGGCAGCGGCTGGCTGTGCTCATACAGCTCCTTGTGAGCACCCTGGTGGGGGGGAAATGACTGAGAAAACTGGTCTGTAAAATAAATGAGTGATAATAGCTATGTTTACTAAACCCTGCCAGCTGGAAGGCAATACTTCCCGATGCAGTACAGCTTCTGGACTACACTGAGGCACTGCCACTTGTCTCCTTCCTCCTGCTGCGGTGCAGACAGCATCTCTGGGCAAGCCTCACGCAAAGAAAATCAGCCAGGCAGCTGAGCCTTTCAACCTTTTCAGGCTTCCCGCTGACTTATGTCACCACTGATTTGGGGAACAAAAGCAGTTTGCCACATCTCCCTTCACCGATTGCCTTTTCTGGCACATTGTGTCAAAACCCTCTACACCACTGCCTGGCAAATTTGGCTTTGAGCACGTGGCACATCTTTTGTTAACTTGATTTTTGCCATCGCACTTATGTTGCGTCTTCTTTGATACCTGCATCCTCTCAGATCAGCCAGTTCGTGTCACCTAATGATTATAATCCCAGGCAGTGAGAAGGGCAGTGCTGTTACGGGGACAGGACGAGGCTACCCCCGGGCAAGCATCAGCTTCTCAGTGATGTAGCTTTGATATAAGGTGGCATATAAGAACAGATTAACATTCTGTTAAGCTGGAAGCTAGAGTGCTGGTGTTATACAACAGTAGAAGGAGAAAAGTTGTGTTTCTATTACTGACTTTTTATCATTAATAACTGCTTTCAGGGCAGTGGATATGTCCTTCGAAGTCATTTCAAGTATATTCAGGGTCAGTCCTGCTCCCCGTGACTCCACTCGCTTGGCGTTGTCCATCTGGTCTCCAAATAATGGCATTAGTACCATCGGCACCGCATTGCATATGCCCTCGTAAACACCGTGTGAACCTCCGTGGGTAATAAAGGCACGAGTCTTAGGGTGAGCTGTGGAGGAAAGAAAGGTTTGCTTAGCTTTTTGATTCATTAAGTCGCAGGAACACATCCCTGGGGAAAAACTTGCACAAAAATGGCACTGGTAGGTATAGATCAAGAACTTTGGGCAGGACTTTACAGGAGATTGAACGAATCTTGGGTTGTAGAGCTCTGTCTTGGTTCGGGTAATCTCTGGAAAGCCTTGGATAATCCTCCAAAGCTTCTCAGATTTTAGGATGAAATCAGAGCCAAGTGAGGTTAAAGAGGATGTTACCATCACTTTTTTACCATGTCTTCCATTTGCTGGTTTTGCAGATCTCCCACAGCCGAGCCAACAGATGTTGGTTTGCTAACCAACAGATGCACTCCTGGCAATAGCACCTACAATTTAACCACTTGAAAAGCCCGACGATCTGTCTGGAAATGCTCACTCGGGGACCTGAAATTTTCTTCTCAGTCCAGTAGACAAAACTCTGACAAAAACCCCATGGCTGGGTGTTGAGACTGGCTAGTCAGAGACAAAGACCCCCCCATTTTTGACAGTAAGGGTAAGCAAGTGTTGGAACACCTTTCCAAACAGTGTTGTTTTATAATTCAGCAATTTTGAGGTTGCAATCAGCTAAGTTTCTAAAAGTCGAGCTCTGGTTGAAACAGCAAAGGCTGTAAGGAAGTCTTGTGACACAGTGATACAGGGAGTCAGCACAGATGATGCTAATGGGGCCATACAACAGCAGTATCAGATTAAAAGAAACAGCTGGTATCACTCAAGGTATCTCAGACCTACCCAGAAGATCATTCTGTGGCAGCCATTTGATGAGCTTTACGTTCTTTGGCAGGTTGGGGGGTACCTCTCCCGTGTATCGCCACAAAACCTTTCAAAAGAAGTAAATATAATGTCAGTTCTCAGCAACTGGCCTCTTTTTTAGGCACACCTAAAAACATTTGTGGTGCATAAAACTTGTTTTGTCGTGCAGAGGAGCCTGGGGTGATTGTTTCTTGTGGCATCAGGAAGCAGGAGAAAGGAGGGAGGACCAAGTGCTCTGAAAACTGAAGGTAATCGTATACTGTATTTGAAAACAGCGTTGAATTGCTGTGCTGGAAGGGGGAGAGAGAAACCGTACCGTTTGAGGGACTGTTCCCAAGGCATCTGCGATTTCTGTGGCTTTCTTTATAGGAATCTCAGAGACCATGGAGCCCAGCGAGAAGACAACGATGCCATGCTCTCCAGAGGCATTCACGATAGCTTCAAATTCCTGCCAACACAAAGCACATCCTTAGTCAAAGTCCCTTCCATGTCGTATGCTGCAATTTCTGTCACGTTCCCACAAAACTATCTGGAAAGGCAATAAAATAATTAGTCAACACAATGAGATTATGATCAGGAAAATTACTTATCTATATGAAAATGAGTCCCAGGGAAAACAAACGGGCACAGGTGGATGAACAAAGTTATGGATGTGTGTGAGTGTCTGCAGAATTGAAGCCCAAAGCGAGATTCAGTATGGACATGAGAAAAAATTTACTTTAAAACAGTCATGTAGCAAAGCCTGCCTGCTCAAAGACATCAGTTTCTGTGCAGTAAAAAAGATGCTGTACCAAGACCCAGGTGAATCCATTGTGGTTTATTTTTCACATTTATCGCAAGTCAGATGCTCTGGCTTCAGAGCTGATGCTCTCCTTTTCAGACCATGAAGCTGCAAGAGAGAATTAAGATCTCGAAAAGTGTTCTGACAGCAGATAGCTCTATTTTCCCATATCTAGATTTACTGGGTCTTCTTTGAGTATGATAATATTGAACTGCTGGCAATTTTTTTTTTATCTGTTGGTTTGATTTAAATAAATGAAAGACTAGGAGATCTGTCACTAGAATCCATGAACAAAAGGATTCTGATGAAGCATAAAAACAGAGAGGCTGGAGCAAAAATCCTGTGCTGTAGAAAAATATTTGGTAAAGCCAAGGAAGGAAAGACAAAACTGGAGGGAATTGTTGCAGGCAGAGTTAAATGAGTGGAATAAAATGAACTAAATGTTCCTGTAAGTCTGACAATTGAAATGTTATCTCTAGGGTGTGAGGGGATAACCGAGACTGACCCTCTTAGTTTATGCTCCGTTACTTATTTTTGTGGCTGACCAGAGTGCCGTGGCCCTTCATTTGAGGCCGGATCCCAAATAGAAGGAGCCATGGAAGCTTTGGTGATAGCTGCACACTGAAGAGCAGACCTGATGCTCTCCTGGGGGCAAACAAGGTGAAATGTAATTCTAACTTCAGGGCTTGAGTCTGTCTTACCAGATTTCTCTGAAGACGCGCTCTCTGTTAAGGCGTCGTAGATGTCTAGTTGGGAAATCAGATCTCTGTAAACTCACAGACATCTGGGAAACTGCAAAATCCGCCCCAAATTACAAATGTGCTCTTGGTACAAAATTCTTTGGCAGTTCCTGATGTGGTGGACCAGATACGGTCATTTCAGGGCGTATTTAGCTTTATTTTCTGTGGGACCAGGCACATCGGTTTTACTCTGTTCTTTAAATGTTTTCGTGTGCTAAGGTTTTCTGCTCAGAAACGCCACTACCATTATGCAACTTTTTGTAGCCCTGCTTTGGGAATAGGTGGGTTATTTTACTAAAGTCTTTTTAACCAGCATCGGCTTGTATTGGTGACCTTTATGAAATACCTGCAGTGGACACGCACTGAAAAATAAGAGAAAGCACTAAGAATTAGGAGGATTTCTTAGTGGAAAGTGGCAGATATCCCATACTTAGGAAGTCTGAGATAGTTCAAGCAAAATATAGTTGCAGTCCAGATCTGGGACAGAATATTTTTACACTGAAGAAGTGGATCTCTTGCTGCTTGACTGGATGGGGGCGATTTCATTCAGGTCTGCCACTGTCTGAAATTCCTGCAGAAATGCTCCTCTGCTCGAGGGCAGAAGGCTAGCATGATTTGGCCTCCTGCATTACCCCAGCTAGCACCAAGTCTTGCAAACAGGTGTACAAAATGGAATTACTGGAAATAGGCCAGTATTGAGGGAAAAGCCCAGCTTTTCGTGCATGTTTGTCTGGGAAATCTGGAGGTCTCCCACAAAATAACTTACTCCTCATTGTACAACAGATGCAGAGGTGCAAAGTGCTTTCTTAGCCGCTTCCACCTCGCTCTTTCTTCTGTTGTTATTTGTTACTGCTGAGAACTCCATCTCATGGTGAGAGCAAACAGTGCAGCCATAGCTGAACTAGGAGGGGAAAAAAAAGGTAACTAACCTGTGATAATGCTTTTTCTTGAGTGCAGCTTATGCCTCCAGTTAAGACCATATTAGGCATTAAAGGCCTGGGGTACTCAAACACAAAGTCATATTTCATGAGCCAAATAGACGCGTGGCTGAACAGCTCGAGCACTGTTGCCTCTCGTTGGAGGAATTCTTTGATCAAACGATCATACGGTGAATAAAGAAAGCTGCAAGCCAGGGAACTGCTCAGGCTAGCTATGAAATTGCCCACACGCTGGAGGAACGTCATGCGGTCCGTGTAGCGAGTGAAGAACCTAGGAATGTAAGAAGGAGGATTTGGGCAGAGGGTAGCGTGGAAGTCTAGGCTGCACGGCAATCCCCGTACAAAGTACACAGAAGGAAGGGAGAGATGTTCGGCCACTATCTGTCCACATGGAAAAAAAGGATCCATAAAGACAGCCTCAAAATTGCTTTCTTCAAGGTATTCGATCAGCTCTTTGTTAGACAGAAGACGTTTGCAGGAATCTAAGAACATGGTTGTAATATTTGCCATTTTGGAGAATTTTTCCAAGAAGCGTTGAGGCGTGAAACTCCTATAGCCCGTTTTTTTAAATTCTGCCTCCACATACTCCTTGGTGTAAGGCACAGAGTACGTTTTCATGGTATAATGCACCGATGAGTCTATCCGCAAATTTATCTCCGGCGCAACCACCACGATTTCATGTCCTCTCTGCCTGAGCCGCTCCACAACCAGGCGCATGCTGAGCCAGTGGCTGCCATCGATAGGTACAACCAAAAGCTTTCCACCTTCAGAAAAGGTCCACAGGAGCAAGAAAAATGCAACCCAGGAGGCAAGAGAATGAAATCCTAGATTTGAAGAAGCCATTTTCCTTGTGCTGGCAGCAAAGTTTTAAACAGCTGCAAAACTACTGCAGGGGATGAGGAGTGAATCGTGGGATACTTTGCAGTTTAATCTTAACTAAGGTAAGCGTTTAATTTTTAACGGACTGTATGTTTGTGGGCAGAAATAAGGGTAATTTTTAACTGTGGGTAAAGGTTGTGTTTATCACCTATGCACAGCGAAGGCTTTAAGCGACTGGTAAGGATAAAGCTGAATGTTTGAATTAACATTAGAGGATGCAAATGCTTGAGGGAAAAGCGTCGAGCGATTGGCAGTGTGTGGCACTGACAGAGTCATGAATGGGAGGTAACACCTGCCCAAGCAATCGCTATCTCATTAACACCCAGTTAATGATGAACTCCCTGCCTTGAGTTTGCTCAGCTGACTGGACACAAAACTCACAACAAAAGTCTGACCTTTGGATTACCCTGTGCTCTCAGAGTCTAAACAAGAAGCAATGATTGACAGAGATTTGATATACAGTGGGTTGATAAGGTTTATCTTTAGATTTGTCTCTATATTGTAGCTGTTGTCAAAGTGAAAGCCCCGAGCCTACAGTAGTAAATGTGACGCAAGCTTAGCAATAACTTCTGCTGTTTGCAACACCACTATGGTCTAAAAAATAAAATAAATGCAGTATTTACACAGCCCTTTAAGGAAATCGAAACAAGCTAGGGAGGGAGAGTAGACAGGTAGAATCCTGAGGCTTCTTTTTCCTAATCATCCTCTTATATGCTATCTTACACTGCTTCTTACACAAATTCAGAGGCAAAAGAGCTCCCTCTACCATCTTTGATTGCATATGCCTGGTTTTGGGGTATTCATCCACATTATCAATCTCCATGGCACACTATAAGTGCCTGGGTATATACAGAGAGTTTGTTCCACACTTCCATTTTTTGTCAAGTCAATTTATCAATATTCCACAACTGTTAGGGATATTAAATCGTATGACGTAGAATTATTTTGTCATTTAGCTAGATATAGCATCCATGATTGTCTAATATTATGGTATTATGCTTACAACAAGCCACGCTATACCTAGGCAGCTACACAGCTTAGACAACATAGCTCTCCCCTTCAGCAGCTTGCAGTGCAGGTCTTGTGGTCATCTATCAGAGCCTGAGATTCCCACTTCCAAATCACGCCATCCTGGTATTTGATCACATATTGGCTCAAGCACAAACGCTCTTATAGGAAGCACTTAAACAAGCAAATCTGAAATAATCTCTAATAAATGCTGTAATACCCTCAACGTAAGTAAACAAGGACAAACCTTTGATAATGGGTTCTTCTGCTCACAGTTGATGCCTCCAATATAGACCATATTGGGCATTATTGGGCGCGGATACTCAAAAACAAAGTCATATCTCATCAGCCAAACAGACGCTTTGCTAAACAGTTCCAGTACCGTTACTTCTCTGTGAAGAAACTCAGAAGCTAAGTTCTCGTATTTTAAATAAAACAGATAGCAAACCAAATGCTCTGAAAACCCAACCAGGAGGTTCTTCACACGCTCCGTAAATGTCATGTGATCTGAATTGGATGTGAAAATCCTTGGCACGTAAGAATAAGGACTGGGACACTGAGTGGCTTTGTAGTCTAAGGTACACGGAAGACCACGCATGAAGTACACTGAAGGGAGGGAGAGATATTCAGCAACAATTGGTCCACAAGGCAACACAGGATCCATCATAATGGCATCAAATTTGCTGTCCTGGAGGTACTTCATTAGTTCTTCATCATATAAGAGATGCCGGCAAGTGGAAGAGAACACGTTGGTCAGTTCTGATATATTGCTGAGTAAAATTGTAAATTTTTCTAGAAAGGTAGGGTTTTCAAAACAGTTTTCACCAATGGAATGGTAGTATCTATCCACAAACTCCTGTGTGTAAGGCACAGAGTAAGTTTTGATGGTGAAAGATTGTGAGCTTTTCATGAGCAAAGTGGCTTCAGGAATCACCGCAACAACTTCGTGCCCCCTCTCGCGGAGTTTCTCCAGAACCACACGCATGCTCAGCCAGTGACTTCCATCCTGGGGCACGACCAAGAGCTTCCCACCTTCTGCCAAACTCCAGAAAGAAAGAAAAAGGACGAGCCCAGCGTATATCTGGTACCTCCACATAACTGTCATGGGACTGTCGGCAGGAAAAGAAATGAACTGTTCCTTCTTACTTTTTCAAGCAGCATATGAATGCAAAAAATAGTTGTACCTCATTTATAACCTGATGGTCTTTAATCTTTATCTCTACAAAATGTTTACTAAAACAGGTTGTTGGAGTTCAAAGATCATGCTTTAAATGGTGATAAAAGCATTGATAAGAGTGCTATCAAGGGATCTAAAGCAAGAAGCAGTTCCATGTGCTTACACTATCTTAAATGATTCAGAACAATTAGCAGGGTCTTTGATTAGCAGAGGTAGCAGTTGTTTGTAAAGTGATTTTTCTGGATCAGAGTTGTTTGAAGTGAGTCATTGTGCACTCGACTGTCCTGTGCCAGATTAAAGTCAGGAGTACTGCTTCCCAACTTTCGTGGCCAGTCAGCTTCTCCGTCCCTGGAGGTGTTCAAAAAACATGTAGACATGGCACTTCGGGACATGGTTTAGTAGGCATGGTGGTGTTCAGTTGATGGTTGGACTTGATGTAGAGGTTTTTCCAACGTAAATGATTTTATGATTCTATGATTCTCCAGAGAGCTTCTAATACGAGAAGCATGTTGCACTATTGACACGAAAGACCTAACCTCCAACGTTCTCTCTTACACCTTTGCTCAGAAAGGTGCCTGGAGTTCACACAGGACATTCCACATGGCAAGCAGGAGCTGACACACCAAGCAGTGGTGTCACCAAAGTTTGGGTAACATATTAACCAAACACCTTTTTATATAAACAGTGATCCAGCAGAATATGCAGTTCTTGCTCAAGAGGGGCCATAAGAGTTCATAGGTGAGAGGCTATGGGCCAAAGGTTTTTGAAAGTTCTTAATAATAACTGTTTTTCAAAAGAATTTAATAAAGCTTGGCTGTGGTATAAGCCAAGAGAAGTTCACACTTGTATCCCGTGCTTACCAGAAGAAGGGAAAATCAGAATTTCTGAGCTGCTTCTGCGTGTGCTATGATAAGATCTTTAAGGCAAAAAAAAAAAAACCCAACCCAAACCATCTTGGAAGTCCTATTCTCTGTAACACTCGACCACAGCCTACAGCTACTTGATGGGGAGTAACAGTGATGACAGAGCCAAACTTTTCTGGGTAGCAGTAAATAGTATAATAGGAGCCACAAATGGCAGTTTGAGAGATTTGGACTGAACATACAGAAAAAGCTTTTTACCTCTGAGGTTTTGAAGGTTTGCCCATATAATAGCATGGCTGACATGATCTGATGTGGAAGACAGTCCCACTCCAAGGACTTGTTTAGATATCCAAATCACGTTGATTTAAATGAGATTTAAGTGCCTAATTGTTCTTGAGAACCTGGGTTGAAGCTGCAGCAACTGATGCAATGGATACTCAATGGGTAGATAGATGGGTGAATGAAATAGGTGCCTACAAACAAAGCAGTGTCCTTAGATAGTGAGAACATGCAAAGGCACATGAAAACGTTAAAGATAAACGTAGAAAAGCAGATATCTGCAGTTTGTTCTTAAAAGAAGTGCCTGACCAAGCAGATTTTATCTGCCATTAAGGCACATTTCATGGAAAGAGAAAAAGTGGATGCCAAAAATTTGCAAGTTTACAAAAGCAAACCAAGATATAGGAATGGTAGCTGAACAAGAACAATTGCTGGCTGGAGAAGAAAAACTGTTTGAGATCCCCAACAAAGCACACCTGGTTGGAGAGAGGTCTGTATGGTTTCTTCACGCTGTGCAGCAGCCTGGAAGTTGTCCTGGAGCAGGTAGGAGTGATGGGATATCTGGTTCATGAAACATCTAGGGTGAGATAAGCGTATTTCAAGGCTAATACTGTGTCCTAAAAAGTTTATTTTGATAGGAGGTTCTCCATGTTGCATGTTAAAAAAGTGATTCCTACAGTCCAGCAAGAAGGACTGTAATATCTAAGGAAACTGCATTAAAGAGGAAGGAGTTTCAGACATCAACACAGTCCCATTCTGCAGCCCGTTAAAGCCAAGCTTTCTAGCTGACAGTGAGGTGATATTAAAAGACCAAAACCTAAAGGAGGTGGACAGAAGGTATGCTCATGTGCAGTACCTATGTGTACATTTTCACATTTCAGTGATAAAAAGATCTCGCAGTAACCAGGCGATGCAGCATTACATATGCCCTAAGGTGGCAGTATACACTCAGGTATTACCCCAGAGTTGCAGACACGCTGTTAGCCTATGATAACCCATAACGGGCCCCCAAATCTCATATTTGATATATAGTAGTCTTTAAGTTCTGCTAACATTTCAGCCAAACACGTATTAGCTGTGTAACACTAATCTATAATGCTATAAAACAACATTAAAGAGGTAAAAACCCAAACCGAACCACCTTAAGGCTAACGGCATGTTCTTAAGTTTCAAAGTTGTGTCACTGGATTTTGAGCAACACACAATTTCACACATGTATGAGTCCAGAGACTGAAGTCCACAAGCTGAACAGCAAGTTCAGCCCATTCCAAAGGCAAGGGTGAAAAGAGATATCTATCAGGAGAAAGTAAAGCTTAAAGTACAGAGTTGAGTGCCATGGTTTTACACTGGTTTTGTCTATAAAAAAAAAATCTGCTGGTGTTGAGAGGTGGATGTTTATTTTGTTTTGTGCATGGTGTGAAAAAATACTGCCTTTTGTTTCCTGTAAGCTTGCTGCCGCCTCATTTCAGTGTTAGTCATAGGTCAAGTATTGGGAGAAACTGCGTGTCAGTTCCCCTTTCACCTTCGTGACACTTTTCAGGATTTTATAGACCTCTGTCATAGTTCTTTTCATAGGTTTAGCTATACGGTTTATTCCATCTCTGTTTTTCTAGAGAGTGTCAAGTTTGAATCCTCTTAAAAATGCTTCATTTTTACGGCGTGAGATTCAGCTTTTTCTGAAAAATAAGCCCTATTTCACTGTTTTGCAAAGTCAATATCTGAAAAACTTACTTAATAGGAATAGTTATTTCTAAAAATAGAAGCTATGATGTTACTTTACAAACCACAAAATGTATTTGAATATACATTTAAAAAATCTGAAATATATCCAACATTCATTTTATAAGAATAAAGTCAGCTAAATTACACTTTATTCTTATGATGCCAGTTGATACTTCAAATAAAGAGCATCACTGGCCTGGGATACACAAAAAGAATGCCACAAGCTGGAGAAACGGGCCAAGAGGAGCCTCATGGTCAGCAAAGGCAGAAGCAAAGTTCTGCTGCTGGGATGGGATAACCCCATGCCACAGGACAGGCTGCACTCCAGCTGGACAGACAGCAGCTCTGCCAGAAATGACCCTGGAGTCCTTGTGGACAAAAACTTGAAGATGAGTCAGCAGTGTGCCCTTGCAGCCACGGAGGCAAGAGCATCCTGGGCTATACGAGTAAAAGTGCAGCCAGCAGATGGAGAGAGGTGATCCTTCTCTGTTCAGCACTTGAGAGACATCTGAAGCATGTACCCAGCTTGGGGCTCTCCAGTACAAGACAGACATTGACTTGCCGGAGGAAGTCCAGCAAAAGCCAAGAAGACGGTTAGGAGCTGGGGACCATGACGTAGAAAAAGAGGCTGAGAAAGATGAGCTTGCTCAGGATTCAGAAGAGAAGGCTAACAGGAGATCTTATTTCTGTCTTCAACTCCCTTAGCAGGAGGGCATAAAGAAGACAAAGCCACGGTCTTCTCACAGATTCACAGGGACAGGACGAGAGGCAACAGTCACAAGTTGCAACGTGGAAAATTTGAATTGGATACAATAATAAATTTGATATGCTAAAGTGTTTTCACTGTAAGGGTCAGAGGGGATATTGAAAATTTGACAAGACATGGAATGGAACAACCTGAACTGACCAGACATGTTTTGATTAGAAGGTTCACTGAGAGGCCTGCAAGTGACCTTCCAAACAAAAGTTATTTTATGAGTCTATGACAATTCAAAACATAGAGAATCCTTCTTTAAAGAAAAAAAAAAAGACAGGAACGTAGAGGAAATCAGCAATGACAAGTTGGACCACAGGATGAGCAAAGGTCTCCTCAAATGAAAATCTGCACCACATCAACAGCCCTGAGTGAAGAGGCACTGAGCAACCTGCTCTAATGTCAAAGCTGGCTTTGAGCTGAAGCACAAGTACAATGGGAAGTTTCCCAGACCTAATTCCATACACAACTTTCTCCATCTTTATACTGTGATATTCAGATGCCTTCACTGAAACAAGTACTGGCACCTCTTTGCAAGGCAAAAGGGGTTTGAAATCCTTCTACTATCATTAACAGAAAGAGACCTTTCTAACACAACCTGTGTTATTAATTTTCAGAGTATGTAAGAGCCTGCAAAAATGACAAGAAGTAAAATACAGTAGGACTCACCTGAGTTAGCTTCTTGTGAGCACAGTTTACTCCACTAACCATAATCATGTTGGGCATCAATGGTCTCGGGTAGTGTAAAACAAAGTCTAGCTTCATTAGCCAAATGGAAGCCTGACGTAAGAGATCTGGCACAGTCACGTCCCGCTGGAGGAACTCAGAAGCCAGTTTTGCATATGGTTGAAAGACAACATCACAGAGAAAATAATTTGGGATTTCAAAGATCAGGTTCTTCACCCGCTGAAAAAAGTTCATACGATCTGTAAGGTCTGTGAATACCCTGGGGACATAAGAAGGGGGATTGGGACACTGGGTGGCTTCAAATTCTAAACCACATGGAATTTGCTGCAAAAAAACCACGGAAGGGAGTGAAAGATGCTCAGCCAGTATCTGCCCGCAGGGTAGTACAGGGTCTGTAAAGACAGCATCAAACTTGCTCTCCTCAAGATATCTGACAAGCTCTTTGTTGTACAGTAAGTGTGTACAGGTAGACAGGAACATGGCAGAAGTATTTTTCACTCCTTCATATATTTTAAGAAATCTTTCCAGAAAAGATCCTTCTTGAAGTATATCCTGGCTAGTTCTCCAGAAAATATGATCCATCTCTTCCTGTGTGAAAGGGACCGGGTACATTTTCATAACAAAATTCTTTGTTGGCTTTATGTACAAACTGATTTCAGGTGCAACGACGACTACTTCATGCCCCTTCTGCTTGAGACCGTCCAACACTTCCCGCATGCTGAGCCAATGACTCCCGTCCACCGGCACCACCAGCAGCTTCCCACCAGCAGCCAAACCGAGCACGGACAGGAGCAGAACCAGCGTCGCCGTGACTTGCAGATGAGCGCTAAGCACTGGGGCCATGTCTGCAGAAATCTGGTGAGTGCTGCCCAGAACGAAAACCACTGGTGGCACTGAAGCTACAGCACCAGCTCCGTGCTTTTAAGCAATCTGTGCTACAACATAACTTTTGATCCTTCAAGGTATTTGCTTTGTAGTAAATATATAATCACTGAGTTCATAAAAGGCTACTTAGCAAGTACTAAGTTCAGCTAATTCCACAGGCCTAGTGGTGTGTGGTGGATAACCGCCATCTGTTTCTATTAGAGGAACAGTAAAGAGTGTCCCAGGAAGGAGCAGGGATGGTTCTGGATGGGACTGCACTTCTGAGAGCTTCACCCTGGCTGACCCTTTTGCACGTGCAGGAGATGTGTCACATCCATGTCACTATTCAGCCTAGCCAAGGCTGCTCCCCTGGCCAAGACCTGTCCCATATCTCTCTCTGTCTTTGAAGACTCATCTCTAGGAGGCCTGTGGCCCCGTAGCAGGTGTGGAGAACTGTTTAAGATGATTTCTGGAGCGAGAAGACTGATGGAGATGGAAGTGCGACAAAAATGATATGTCAAGCATCAGGGAAGTACTACAAGTTCTTATAAAGGCTCAAATGAATGAGGATTTTGATGAAGTTCCCCCATGAGATGTGTGACAGCCTGAAGAGCTGGACTCAGAGTAACCCCTCGAGGCTGGTGCAGAAGGTGTGCTCTTTTGTTATACAATGACTCTGCCCACCCCCAGCATGAAAGCTGATAGAGTTGGAGGATAGAGCTGTTCCCTCCTCCGCCTGTTGAGACTTCTTCTAGAATGACTTTTCTTCTGGGACCTCCTACATGGGAATGGACCATCAATGTCTTATTTTGGGACCAGTGCTGGGTCCATCTCCTTCCTTTTCTCCCTGATGTTTAGCAGGAGACCTGTTCTTCCAGATGCAGGGTCAGATATTTCACACCACTTCTGCCTGCAGTCATCTGCAAGAACACAGAACCACTGACTCCCGTTTAGCTGCACCATCAAGCAGCTCCTGGTGCGGAGCAAGGGGCCTTGGGGAGAATCAGTCCTGCAGTAATTTGAGATTAGGGAAAAAAGTGGCACCTTCTCAACCAAATTGTGCTGAGGGACGCACAGATAAGCTCTTGTCAGTTCTTGCTGTCAAGAAGTTAAGAGCATTTGTATTACAGCGATGTAGCAATGTTGATGCTTCCGCTGAGGAGCATTACTGGCCTAGGATATGCAAAACAAGGTAACATTTCTTTGGCCAAATAGAGGATTGACTGAAAAGCTGTGCATTGCCAAATCTGATAGAATTCATGAGATACCCTGCTAACCTGTGACTATATCCATCTGCAAATCAAGCACTCTAGTTTGGAAGGTGCCATCAATCACCAAGGTCGGGTATTTTTGTCTACGACATTCCAAACCATAGGAAAACCTTCTTAAAAGGAAAAAAAAATGGCTGAGGAATGTGAGAAAATTCTTCAGGGATTGATTCATTAGGCAGAACAGAAGATGGATAACTTCTCAAATGAATCTCTCTCTCTTGCAGATGATGTTATTAAAAAGGCCCTGAGAAACCTGCTGTAATGGCAAACTTGCCCCATTTTTGGGCAGAGAGCTTGGTCACATGCTCTCAAGGGCCCCTCCGGTATGAACTATTTGGTGTCTAATAAAACAAGAAAGCTCTTCATGTGCTGTCAACCCTTCCCTGGAGTAGACACTATCAAATATGCCTTAACCACTGGCCTGAAATTACACCTTCAGATCTCCATGCATCCTGAGATGTTACTGATGCTTTGATCACTGGTGCCTGCTGATATTCTCCTGAGAAGATTGTTTTCTAGCAGAAGATCAAGCTTTTCATGTCTCTTTGTGATGAGCAGCTCCACTACCTGACTCCTGCTGGGCCAGCGACTTCCATCCACTGGGTTTTGGAACAGGCTTCTCCGTCCTGGGGGAATGCTGGGAAAGAAGGTGCAGCAGGCACCCAAGGCTGAGAGAAAAAAACCTCATCCATACCAGTAAAAAACAAGAATCTTCTGCCATAAAGCAATAGAAACACTGATTTTTCTGGAGGGTACTTGGCAGCAAAAGGTTACTAGTTCTAAAGAAGATGTTTGCTGAAGCTCAGACACTCATCAGTTCAAGCAGGGCAAAATTAATTGTAAAAGTTAATGAGGATGCCATAGCTGAGACCGAGCAGGTTCTGTCAAGGTGTTGAAAACCCGATAATGGAATTAAAGGCCAGCACAGAACTTGCAGCTTAGATCCCACAAACTATACTTATGTCTCTGGGCAATTCAGACAAAGCAGAAACACAGTATGAGAAGCAGTGTCCACGAGATCAGTGAGAGGAGGAGGAGAAGGTTCACAAAGCAAACATTGCCACGGACCCTTGCTGCTGCGGCAAGTCAAGAGAAGAATCTGCTGTAGGAACTTGGTGGTTCTCCTAGCAGCAGATAGTGAGAGAAGGCCCACAAGCACAGAGTCATCCTTTAAGTAAAGACAAATGGGAAAGAGCATAGTTGGAGTTTCATAGGTGACTATAGTCAGTGCTCTCATGGATATCAAAACGTATTATGCCCTTCCCACCATCTTTTCTTTCTCCTAGCTCTAGCAAAGAAGTTGAATTCATCAGTTGGTGGCAGGAGGTGCTTGGGGGAGGTTTCTGAGCAAAGCAATCCCATTCAGTCAGACCCTCCACAAATCTATGTGGACTTCAGCAGAGCCAAGCCCATTCAAAACACCACTCCTGTTTTTATGCTGTGATACTCAAGATCTCTTCACTGAAATTAGTACTGGCACCTCTTGGCAAAGGAAAAGCAGTCTGAAGCAGTTTACTATCCCTCAGTTAAAGAGACCTTTCTAACAAAATCTGTGCTACAGAGTTCTCCAGCGAACACAGGAGCTTATGAGAACAAAAATCAGGCATGACCCACCTGTGAGCGCAGTTTACTCCTCCAATGATGAGCATGTTGGGCATCAATCGTCTCTGACAATGGAACACTAATTGCAGAAGCCAAATGGAGGCATTGTGTAAGAGATCTAACACAACTACATCCCACTGGAGTAACTTAGAAGTCAGTTTTGTGTATGGTTGAAAAGGAAACTCAGACAGAAGAGAAGAGCTCATGCGGTCTGTATGCTCTGTGAATACCCTGGGGACATAAGAAGGGGGATTGGGACACTGGGTGGCTTCAAATTCTAAACCACATGGTATTCCTCGTAAAAAAAACACGGAAGGGAGTGAAAGATGCTCAGCCAGTATCTGTCCACAGGGTAGTACAGGGTCTGTAAAGACAGCATCAAACTTGCTCTCCTCAAGATATCTGACAAGCTCTTTGTTGTACAGCAATTGTGTACAGCTGAGGATTGCCAAATCAGAGAGAGTTTTCATACCCTTGTATACTTTAAGAAATCTTTCCAGAAAAGATCCTTCTTCAAGTACATCTCGTAAAAATGCCTGGAAATTTCCATCCATCTCTTCCTGTGTGAAAGGGACCGGGTACATTTTCATAACAAAATTCTTTGTTGGCTTTATGTACAAACTGATTTCAGGTGCAACGACGACTACTTCATGCCCCTTCTGCTTGAGACCGTCCAACACTTCCCGCATGCTGAGCCAATGACTCCCGTCCACCGGCACCACCAGCAGCTTCCCACCAGCAGCCAAACCGAGCACGGACAGGAGCAGAACCAGCGTCGCCGTGACTTGCGGATGAGCGCTAAGCACCGGGGCCATGTCTGCAGAAAATAACTTTTGATGCTTTGTGGTAAACGTATAATCACTGATTTGATAAAAGGCTGGAAAACAAGCACTAGAGTTCAGTGATCTACACCGGCAGTTGGTAAAAGTGGTGGATGCACCAGATAAGCCCCATCAGTTTCTATCAGAAAAGCTTTGGCAGCTCTTTTGACTTTGAGCAGGATCTGCCAGGCCACCACACCTCCTTCAGGCTCATCGAGATTGATTTTGTTCTCAGATCTCACATGGCCATCACCAAGGCAAAAATTCTCTGAGGCCTGCCTGTAAACAGAGATAGTGCTTCTTAGCCTGAGAGTCTACAACCTGAGACATTCCCGCTGATTCCAGCTTTGGAAATACCCGTGTGATGGAGCAGACAAATTAATTGACAAAGAAAGAAGTGGTAAAGCAGCAAGGGTGTCCCAGGACAGAAGCCTGACACGTGTTTCTCTGTAAATACCAGACCCTACTACAACAGTTTGCAAAGCTGTATGGATTATACCTAACTGCAAGGCTTTGACAACCCCTCAGACTTGTCTGCTGCTCTTCCATCGCTCACTAAGGGAGAAAGAGAGCACCAAGTTACTCAACTTTACACAAAATGGCTTTGAATCTGTGCAATGAAAAAGGCATCAACTGAGCATACTTCACCAGTGAGAATGTATAGCTGCCTACACAGAAAATGGAAAGTGATGAAGAAAGTGGGAGAAAAATTATTTCTTTCACAAGTATTTGCCTAACTCACCCTAAATGGGAACTTGATTCCTATCTGCAACACAAAATTCCACCCTTGTTAACACAGAATTTTATCAGAGCAAGAATTAAAAACAGAGCATGACCTACCTGAGGTAGCTTCTTGTGAGCACAGTTTACTCCTCCAATTGCAATGATGTTGGGCATCAAAGGTCTTGGATAATCTAACACAAAATCTAACCTCACGAGCCAAACGGAACCCTGGCGTAAGAGATCCAGCACAGTCACGTCCCGCTGGAGGAACTCAGAAGCCAGTTTTGCATATGGTTGAAAGAAAAAATCACAGAGAAAATAATTTTGGACATCAAAGATCAGGTTCTTTGCCCGCTGGAAAAAGTTCATGCGGTCTGTATGCTCTGTGAATACCCTGGGGACATAAGAAGGGGGATTGGGACACTGGGTGGCTTCAAATTCTAAACCACATGGTATTCCTCGTAAAAAAAACACGGAAGGGAGTGAAAGATGCTCAGCCAGTATCTGTCCACAGGGTAGTACAGGGTCTGTAAAGACAGCATCAAACTTGCTCTCCTCAAGATATCTGACAAGCTCTTTGTTGTACAGCAATTGTGTACAGCTGAGGATTGCCAAATCAGAGAGAGTTTTCATACCCTTGTATACTTTAAGAAATCTTTCCAGAAAAGATCCTTCTTCAAGTACATCTCGTAAAAATGCCTGGAAATTTCCATCCATCTCTTCCTGTGTGAAAGGGACCGGGTACATTTTCATAACAAAATTCTTTGTTGGCTTTATGTACAAACTGATTTCAGGTGCAACGACGACTACTTCATGCCCCTTCTGCTTGAGACCGTCCAACACTTCCCGCATGCTGAGCCAATGACTCCCGTCCACCGGCACCACCAGCAGCTTCCCACCAGCAGCCAAACCGAGCACGGACAGGAGCAGAACCAGCGTCGCCGTGACTTGCGGATGAGCGCTAAGCACCGGGGCCATGTCTGCAGAAAATAACTTTTGATGCTTTGTGGTAAACGTATAATCACTGATTTGATAAAAGGCTGGAAAACAAGCACTAGAGTTCAGTGATCTACACCGGCAGTTGGTAAAAGTGGTGGATGCACCAGATAAGCCCCATCAGTTTCTATCAGAAAAGCTTTGGCAGCTCTTTTGACTTTGAGCAGGATCTGCCAGGCCACCACACCTCCTTCAGGCTCATCGAGATTGATTTTGTTCTCAGATCTCACATGGCCATCACCAAGGCAAAAATTCTCTGAGGCCTGCCTGTAAACAGAGATAGTGCTTCTTAGCCTGAGAGTCTACAACCTGAGACATTCCCGCTGATTCCAGCTTTGGAAATACCCGTGTGATGGAGCAGACAAATTAATTGACAAAGAAAGAAGTGGTAAAGCAGCAAGGGTGTCCCAGGACAGAAGCCTGACACGTGTTTCTCTGTAAATACCAGACCCTACTACAACAGTTTGCAAAGCTGTATGGATTATACCTAACTGCAAGGCTTTGACAACCCCTCAGACTTGTCTGCTGCTCTTCCATCGCTCACTAAGGGAGAAAGAGAGCACCAAGTTACTCAACTTTACACAAAATGGCTTTGAATCTGTGCAATGAAAAAGGCATCAACTGAGCATACTTCACCAGTGAGAATGTATAGCTGCCTACACAGAAAATGGAAAGTGATGAAGAAAGTGGGAGAAAAATTATTTCTTTCACAAGTATTTGCCTAACTCACCCTAAATGGGAACTTGATTCCTATCTGCAACACAAAATTCCACCCTTGTTAACACAGAATTTTATCAGAGCAAGAATTAAAAACAGAGCATGACCTACCTGAGGTAGCTTCTTGTGAGCACAGTTTACTCCTCCAATTGCAATGATGTTGGGCATCAAAGGTCTTGGATAATCTAACACAAAATCTAACCTCACGAGCCAAACGGAACCCTGGCGTAAGAGATCCAGCACAGTCACGTCCCGCTGGAGGAACTCAGAAGCCAGTTTTGCATATGGTTGAAAGAAAAAATCACAGAGAAAATAATTTTGGACATCAAAGATCAGGTTCTTTGCCCGCTGGAAAAAGTTCATGCGGTCTGTATGCTCTGTGAATACCCTGGGGACATAAGAAGGGGGATTGGGACACTGGGTGGCTTCAAATTCTAAACCACATGGTATTCCTCGTAAAAAAAACACGGAAGGGAGTGAAAGATGCTCAGCCAGTATCTGTCCACAGGGTAGTACAGGGTCTGTAAAGACAGCATCAAACTTGCTCTCCTCAAGATATCTGACAAGCTCTTTGTTGTACAGCAATTGTGTACAGCTGAGGATTGCCAAATCAGAGAGAGTTTTCATACCCTTGTATACTTTAAGAAATCTTTCCAGAAAAGATCCTTCTTCAAGTACATCTCGTAAAAATGCCTGGAAATTTCCATCCATCTCTTCCTGTGTGAAAGGGACCGGGTACATTTTCATAACAAAATTCTTTGTTGGCTTTATGTACAAACTGATTTCAGGTGCAACGACGACTACTTCATGCCCCTTCTGCTTGAGACCGTCCAACACTTCCCGCATGCTGAGCCAATGACTCCCGTCCACCGGCACCACCAGCAGCTTCCCACCAGCAGCCAAACCGAGCACGGACAGGAGCAGAACCAGCGTCGCCGTGACTTGCGGATGAGCGCTAAGCACCGCGGCCATGTCTGCAGAAATCTGGTGAGTGCTGCCCAGAACGAAAACCGCTGGTGGCACTGAAGCTACAGCACCAGCTCCATGCTTTTAAGCAATCTGTGCTACAACGTAACTTTTGATCCTTCAAGGTATTTGCTTTGTGGTAAACGTATAATCACTGAGTTGATAAAAGGCTGCATAATAAGCATTTCATTCCAGCCAAGTCCACCAGCTGGTAGTCTGTGGTCAATGCACTCGATAACCGCCATCTGTTTCTATTAGAGGAACAGTAAAGAATGTCCCAGGAAGGAGCAGGGGTGGCTCTGGATGGGACTGCTGAGAGCTTCTGAGAGCTTTCCCCAGCTGATCTTTTTGCACTTGCAGGAGATATGTCGCATCCGTGTCACTATTCAACCTAGCAGAGGGTGCTCCCTTCCCCCTGGGCAAGACCTATAGAATCATAGAATTGTTTAGGTTGGAAAAGACCTTTAAGATCATCAAGTCCAACTGTTAACCTAGCACTGCCAAACTAACCTAGCATTACCTGTCCCATATCTCTCTCTCTTTGAAGACTCATCTCTAGGAGGCCTGTGGCCCCATAGCAGGTGTGGAAGAGCTGTTTAAGATGATTTCTGGAGTGAGAAGACAGATGGAGATTGATGCATGATACTAGGTTTGTCTGCAAGACAGATCACCCACACGAAGTGGTACTTCTAGCATCTGAGACCTGCCCCAGGGATGGAGGGGTTGGCTTTGTGAGCTGGGAAGGTAGAGCAGAGGTGTATGAACATTCTTTGAGGGGGACTTTCCATGAAACAATTCAGGGCCTCTGGCAAATCTTGCATGGTGTCCAGCAGCAGTGGAGTTGCATGAATGCTCAGGTGGCAAATTACAGTATGCGTGAGGATGTCTGTGAGATGCGGCAGCCATGTCCACCATGTGGAATTGCCACACGGGCTTGGTGACCCTGTGGTGCACAAGTCCTAAGTAATATGACTGAAGAGAAAGCCAGGGCACCAAAGACAATAGTACAGCTCTCCAGGCTCTCCCACAGAGCAGCAGAGGAGGCTCATCAGTAAGAACTGCGTCCATTGCTATCTTCTGTGTCTGAGGCATCAAAAGCACATGCCACATCTGAGAGGCTAGCATAATCCCCAAGGCTGCATCCATGCCCTCAGTGCTAGTCATGCTGTGCTAGATGTGTCAAAGCAGACCTGCTCCATTCAGTGGGACTTGAGTTTTGAGCTTGGAAAGAGCTTTTAAGGTTTTCTGGGCCATCCCATGAGACTCACTTATAAGACAAATCCAGCACTTTGTCCTACTGTCCACAAATTCCGATAATCCCTTTGGCTGGTGGTTACAACATCCCATCACAGACCTTCACTAGAAGACCCTAGAGCTTGGGATGTCAAGGATTAGGTTCTTTACGTGCTGGAGAAAGTTCATGCGGTCTGCACACCCTGTAAATACCCATGGGACATAAAAGGGGGATTGGGACACTGAGTGGCTTCAAAATCTAAACCACATGGCATTACCCGCAAACAAAAAAAAAATACAGGTAAGGAACTGAAAGATGCTCAGCCAATATTTGCCCACAGGTTATTAGAGGATCTGTAGAGACAGCATCATACTTACACTCCTCAAGATACCTGACAAGCTCGTTGTTGTAGAGTAAGCGTGCACAGATAGAAAGAGAAACAGTAGAGATGCTTTTCAGTCTCTGGTATATTTTAAGAAATCTTTCCAGACAAGATCCTTCTTCAAATACATCCCGTGACAAAGACTGGATACTTCCATCTACCTCTTCCTTTGTGAAAGATATTGGATACCTTTTCATAATAAAAATCTCTGATGGTTTTATATGTATGTTTTTCAGGTGCGAGGACAACTATTTCATGCCCCTTCTGCCTGACTCCTGTCTACCAGCAGCTTCCCACCAGCAGCCAAACTGAGCATGGACAGAAGCAGAACCAGCATTGTCGTGACTTGTGGATGAGCACTAAGCACTGGGGCCATTTTTCTGCAGAAATCTGGTGAGTGCTGCCCAGAAAGAATATCCCCAGCTCCAAGCTTTTAAGCAATCTGTGCTATGGTTCTCCAGATGATCTTTAGACTTATTTGCTGTGTGGTAAATGTATAATCGTGGGTATGGCAAAGATGGAATAAGAGGTGTTAAAGGTCAGCCAATTTGGCAGGCTGTAATCACAGCAGTAGCTAGACTGGGAAACACCCACCTCTTTGTATTGGAGGAACACTAGGATTTAAGGAAATGAGGGATCGTTCATCAAGTGGTCTGCTCAAAAGTGCCAATTAACACATCATTGGTTTTCCCAACAAGAATTTTCAGTGTAACAAAATTCCTCCCCTCCTGCCAGTCCAGATAATTTTCTATTTGTAAAAGGTTAGGAAAATATTAATGCTTCACATGGGAAATGGCCTGGTTTATCAGTTTTATATCTTGACACTGTAATGAAAATGGAAAATTAGCTATCAAAGTACATTTCCCTGAAAGGCCTCTTTTTGGAAAGAGGAAGTAGAGGCTGGAAGGAGGAAGAACAAGGGCATGGTTTTTTTGCCAGATATATTTAAAACTGGATTAGCAACTCAGAAATACCTTTCTGTATCAGTCTGGGAAGAGCATGCCCCAGGGCCATGAAAGCAAACAATGCTAATGCATAGACAGGACTTGCAGACAATCAGCCCTAATTATGAAAATCATTGCACAGAAGTAATTTTGCCCATACAGTTATTTACTATGGAGGTTGATAGTATGTACCAGAATTTTTTTAAGCACATTTAGCAAACTACTGCATCTCTAGGTACACCCTTTGTAGGGAAACTTTTCAGAAAGCAGCGTAACCTGTTGCAGATGGCTCAGTGCTGGCTAGCAGCTACCAAAACCTCTAACAGTTTTGCAGAACATCCATGCGGTGAAAGGATAAGCCCAGACTGACAAAGCAACCAGAACATTACCTGCCAACCGAGGCCTTTATTTCTAAATTATGAAAGGATGGTTCTATTAACTGAAAAGATTAATTGTTTTTAAAAATAAATTGTGACAGTAAAACAAATAGTTTGAGGTAATAATACCCATCTGGCAAACATAAGCAGCACACTTGCCTGCTAAGATGGGGGATCACCCTCACTAGTGGATGTGTGCCTCTTTAGCAAGAGTGCAGTGATGAACTACTTCCACATAGCCCAAAGAAAACAATTGTGTAAGCAAAACCACTAGATCCTGCTAATGCTATAGAAAAGTACTTGCAAGGGTGGGAGAGAATGAAAATAAACTCAGTTTCTCACCTATTTTCTTTGTATTTACAGTATTCCTTACTGCATGTATAAATTCCACACACTCATGTATACAATTATATACACACAGAGCATTGGCAAACAGCCTTTTCCCTTCAAACCTTAACATATTTTATCAAGGAAATCACTGACCTGAGGTAATGGCTTTTTCTTTCCACAGTTTATACCTCCAATGAAAACTATGTTGGGCATCACCGGCATGGGATACTCAAAAACAAAATCCATTCTTTTAAGCCAAATAGATCCATGGCTTAAGAGCTCCTTCATTGTTACTGGTCTGTGGAGAACATCTGAGGCCAGAAGTTCAAATGGCAAATAGGCAAAATTGCAAAGAAAGGATTCTGATGATTTCAGAACTAAGTTTTCCACGCGCTGGATAAATGTCATGCGGTCTGAGTTGTCTGTAAATGTTCTTGGGACATAGGAAGCGGGGTCTGGACACTGGGTAGCCTGCAAATCAAAACTGCAGGGGAGTCCCCGTAAAAAGAAAACAGATGGGATAGAGAGATGCAGAGCTAGAATTTGTCCACATGGTACAACAGGATCCGTGAGAACAGCATCAAATTTACTCCCTTCAAGATATTGCATCAGATCCTTATTGTGCAGTAACCTGGTACAAGAGGAGACGTAGAGGCCGGAGATGACTCGAACTTTTTCATAAAGCGCAGTAATTCTTTGAAGAAAAGGTCTTCTCTCGAAAAGATCATTTGCAAATGAATGCATGCTTGCTCCCAGTTCTTCCCTCGTTAAAGGCACCGGATACGTTTTGAGAGTGTAATATTCAGATGCCTTCACGTTCAAGTTTACTTCTGGTGTGACAACGACAATTTCATGCTCTTTCTGGCTGAGGGCAGCCAGCACTGAGCGCATGCTGAGCCAGTGACTGCCATCCATTGGCACCACCAACAGCTTTCCACCGTCGGCCAAGCAAAATAGAGATAGGAAAACCAAAACTCCCGCAGAAACTAAGTAACTGTTTTTACTTACGTGAGCCATGTTCCTAGAAAGCCAAAGTCTGTTCATCTGCTTTGACCTAAGAGATTTTAAGTAGACCCGTAGCCCCACTGCCAGATTCTCACATTCCCCCTTAACGATCCGGCTTTTCCAGCAAAACCAGTAAGCATTCAAGGCACTGATGAATCGTTTAAGGAATGTGATAAATCAACTTGGGTTGGGCAGAACTGGGCTTGGTATCTGAGGCTTCCTTGGGATGAGTCCTTTCTGATCAATTCCCTGTGCTGACTGATGTTAGAGTGAAAATAAAATCAGACTTTGCAAAAACAAAATCCCAGATTTTTTAATAGTGCAGGCACTAGGAAATAACTGGGCTTGCTGAAAGCAGGTGTTAAAATGCTTTCTTGCTTCTTTCTTTTTGATAAGCATTTTATGGCTGTTCTGAAATTCTTGTTGAGTTTATGTTTAAAAATACAAAATTATGCCACTATACAGTGTGATATCTATGCAAATCCTAAGGACGAGGCTCTGTGATTTACATACAGCTCAGCACTGGGGCCAGGTACAGCACCAGGTACAAATTTATTACAATAAGCAACATTGCAGCAGAGGCTTGCATCAGCAAAGGAAAACCACCAAATCCATGCTGTCACGCATAATAACGCTTTGTTCTCGTCCTGACCTATCTCTCTGTGCCTCTCTCAATCATTTTCTTCTTCAAGGAGCAATAGGAAGGAAAAGCCACTCAGTTCCCCTTGTACCTAATTAAATACAGGAAAGCCTGGAAAGAAGTAGCCAGTAACAGCCCTCATGTTTCAGGCCAGGAATTGATTTTAAGTGGTAAGATGTGGCATTATTACTTCAGATGAAAAACTAAAAGTAAGATACCATGTCTGAGCAGTTAACAAGTACTTGTGATAAACTTATCAACCTTCAGGATTATATTTTGCCATTAGATGTAACTGTGTGATGCAGAGGCATAGTCGGAAGACAAGAAGAAATCAGGACTGAAGAACCAGTCCTTCGGCAATAAATATTGCTGCTGGACTATGATCTTTAGTCCCTGAGCAAGATGAGAGTGAGCTTTGTCTTCAGAGGAAGGTCTGATTTTAACCTGGAGCTGTCATATGGCCTCGCCTCCAAGAAGGATGCTGCCTTCCCAGAGGATCTGCCTGGGTTTGTCCCTGAGGAGCCATTAAGCAGCTCTGATGGACAGAACAGATAGGAAAAACACTACCCTGATAAAAGTGGCCGTGGGTGGGAGGGGTTGACAAGCAATCTGAAAGACATTTTCATGAAAAAACAAGATATGAACACTAGCAGGTCAACAGAAATAAACAGTACTTTCAATGGGCAGCATCAGGAGGAGAAAAGCAAAGCCTGAGGGCAGTTAAGGTTGGCTCTGGGGAAGATGTGCCAGGCTTGTAAAATGCAAATCTATTTTCTTGTGAAGCTTCACAAAGGCCTCTGGATTTGGGGGAAGAGTAAGAGTGGTGATAGGCAGGAGGAATCCATTCCCTAAGACTCAGGGAAGGCTGGCAAGTGAAAAAAGTTCAAGGGAAGAATAGAGGAGAATCTGTTTATTTTTAGGAAACGTTCACAAAGGATAAAACTTTATCCTTTCTAGGAAACACTGTGATTTACTGCTGAAACGGCTGGATGACACTAACTACAGATTCATCATCTGCTGAGGAGAGCTGTGTCCTCCTATCTCTCCTTTTTCCACTTTATCTCTGGCTTCACATGAGGCTGTTCTTACAGCAGAAGCAAACAAGAATATACATCACATGCAGCACCAAGTTCATCATGAGCACCAACAAGCTAACGTACACCACATGCATGCCTTCATCAAGTACTTTTTAGACCACAGATGCCCAAGCATCCACCCATTAACATTTCCCTATCCAAACTGGATGTCTCCTAAAAATGCAGTTGAGAATTCAGCTGTCTAGTTTTTGTGATGGAAGCTGTTTTTAAACCCAAAATCTTCAGCACAGAATATTAGCCTGCAACACAAACACAAGACTGCTGCTACAGAAAAGAGCACATGATGCTATTGCACATAACCCAGTGAGCTGCTTTTCTGACTGGATAAGCAGATCTTGAAGAAATACTCTACTGCCTCTTATGTGGGGCACAGAATTTTTGGAAGAGCTGTTATAATTCACCTACCCTTTTTGCATGAATTCCTGGGCAAGGTGGTGTTTGTGTACCTGACTTCAGCTGGAATTAAACACCACGTAGCATGTGATCCTCTCACCGAACAAAATCCCTGTGTTGGGCAGACCCAAGGAATCGCATCTTGTTCTCCTGGTCTGCTATACCACTCTGTTTTTCATGTGGATTTGCTGTATATAAAGTGTTAATCAAAATTATTTCTTTAGATAAGAAATGGCCGTATCAAACACGCTATTAGACCTCACCCAGATCGTGCAGGTGTACAACTGCCAGAACTTTTCCCTTGTTATACTTTTCCCAGCCAGTCACTAACCTGAGATAATGGTTTCTTCTCTCCGCAGTTTATGCCTCCAATGAAAATCATATTGGGCATCAATGGCATGGGATAGTCAAAGACAAAGTCAAGTCTCTTCAGCCAAACGGATCCGTGACTTAAAAGCTGCGTAATTGTCATCGGCTTTTGGAGAAATTCTGAGGCCAGGCTTTCAAATGATGAAAAGACCATACTGCAGGTGAAATACTCTGAAATGCTGATCAGGAAGTTCTTCACTCTCTGAGGAAACGTCATATGATCTGTATTGACTGAGAACATTCGTGGGACGTAGGATGGTGGGTCCGGGCTCTGAGCAGCGTGAGTGTCTATAGCACACGGGACGCCCCGCAAGAAGAAAACAGTAGGGATAGAAAAGTGCAAAGCAATTATCTGTCCACAGGGTGTCAGAGGATCTGTAAAGATGGCATCAAATTTACTTTCTTCAATGTATTTCATCATCTCTTTGTTGTACAGTAAGGAACTGCAGGAAGCTTGAAACATGGCAGAGCTCTTTCTGAAATTATTCCAGGTATTAAAAAATCGGGTCAGGAAAGGCTCTTTGCTGAAACAGTTTGTACCAAGTGAGCGCATTTGTTCTTCCATCTCCTCCTTTTTGAAAGGTACGGAATACGTTTTCAAGTCATATGTCACTGAGGAATCTATCATAATTTTGCTCTCTGGTGAGATAACAACTATTTCATGCCCTCTCTTGCTTAGTTCCGCCAGCACTTCTTTCATGCTGAGCCAGTGGCTGCCCTCCATTGGGATCACCAGCAGTTTCCCGGCAGCGGCAGGACTCAGGCAGCACAAGAAGAGGAGCAGCACTGCCACCAGCATGTTGCGAGTTGGACAGACAGGAACCCACGCACCAGAGAGGCCGGGGTGGTTCGCAAGCTTTTGTAGCTGTGCTCCACTTATGCAAACACACCCCTTGGCAATGCTTTGTCATGATACCTGTGCCCTTTTGACTTGCTTGGCATTTCAGTTGTTCACAAGTTTGCACGCAATGGAGTCATGGAAGGTGATTAATGATTATAAAAGGTTGAGATGAGGTTTGTACTTCAAAAGCAGGTTTGCACTAATGCTAACACGAGAAAAGTGTGTCTCCTATGACACACCTTGCTTGCCCAAGCTGAGACTACAGCTCAATGTCTCAGCCTTCTCCCCATAGTAGGACCACATGACACTTCTTACCGTAAACCTCCTTTACAGACATTTACTGACAATATGCTCTAAGGTACATGGGAATCCATGAAAGAAATGCATCCACAGAGTGGATGGACAGAAACACTGCTGGGATTACCCCACATGGTAGTACTGGGTCTATGAAGAACACACCAAAATTACTCTTTTCCATCTAGTGCTGGAGTTCTCTGTGCCACTGAAGGCTGTCAGACTTGCCATAGAGTGTAGTAACATGGTATTTTTTATAAATACCTTTTTTTTTCTAATGAAGCTGAGGCAAGTTGTACAGTGAAACATAACCTGTAGTAAAGATAACGATGAAGACAGGCTGAGAGAGTTGGGGTTGTTCAGCCTGGAGAAGAGAAGGCTCCAGGGAGACCTTAGAGCCCCTTCCAGTCCCTGAAGGGGCTCCAGGAAAGCTGGAGAGGGACTGGTATACGAGGGCAGGGAGTGACAGGACAAGGGGGAATGGCCTGAAGCTGCAGGAAGGGAGACTGAGAGTTGAGGAAGAAATTCTTCTCTATGAGGGTGGTGAGGCCCTGGCGCAGGTTGCCCAGAGAAGCTGTGGCTGCCCCTGGCTCCCTGGAAGTGTTCAAGGCCAGGTTGGATGGGGCTTTGGGCAACCTGGGCTAGTGGAGGGTGTCCCCGCCCATGGCAGGGGGTTGGAACAAGATG
Source organism: Grus americana (assembly GCF_028858705.1). Classification (NCBI taxonomy): domain Eukaryota; kingdom Metazoa; phylum Chordata; class Aves; order Gruiformes; family Gruidae; genus Grus; species Grus americana. The sequence continues at coordinate 10,391 of NW_026561804.1, read as the reverse complement.
GGCTTTAAGGTCCCTTCCAACCCAAACCATTCTGTGATTCTATAAATATGAAAAATCAATGTTAAAGTACCAGGGGTTTGTTGTTTCCCTTTTTTTTTTTTTAATAACCAAAACCAATTGGTACAACTGAGAAAAATGAATTCTTTTTTCATTGATGCAAATACGTGTTTTTTTGAAGATAAGTAGCCAACAGAAAATCCTTCACCATCTCTACATGTAACTTCCATCTAACCTTTTATCCTACTGGGCGTAAAACTAAGTTGCAAAACAGCAGTTCACCATTGTACCTCAGATAACGTAAACCAACAACACGTTTCCAATTCATGAACTCACGAGTTCCTGGCCCATGTCACTTTAGTTCATAACTGAAACAGTTCATGAACTCTGTGGGTCCAGATCCTTCTCTGTTGTAAACTCTTGGGGTTTTAAATGTTGGTGATAGCCTCTCACCATAAAAGATTGTAAGTAGGTGGCTGGGCAGGTGCCTTTGAGATAGTATTTGCTCCTCCTGGGCATGCAGGGCTGTATATCACTGGTGGAGATTTCTTTCACGTGCAGTTTCTGCATGCTTATTGTCAAGCCTGGTGGGAAAACTTTGACCTTATTGAGAACCTGCCCTCAAAAAACAGCAGCCGGCTCCACCACCTGCACTGGCCCCATATCAGTAGTTTACAACATGGCAACTTTCACAGAGCTCAGGAGAAGGGGATGCACAGAAACAGATCAGTTGCTCAGAACCTTGGAAAAGGCTGTCAAATGAACACTAGAAGAAGACGCTTTCAAGCTAGAGTGACAGATGAAGACAGACAGTCATGCACGTCTCGAATATCTGATCAGAAATCTTTCCCGATCCTGACTCCATGTCCTTTTGAAAGACCCCTTGTAAGCAACTGCTGCTCCTTTTCCTTCATTCAAACATATATAACCAGCTAGAGTGAACTGAGTGGCACTAGAGACTGTTCTGGTAAGAGGATTTGCTCTGCCACTTCCAACACAAACACTAACCATACTTATCTGGACAAAAGGGCAGGATATTAGGGGTTTCTTCTACACTACTCTGTTTCAGGGGTACTCAGAATTTGTGATACTTGAATATACTTTTCCCGCTTTCGATCTGCTATAGAATATGCTGTATTTGATTCAGAGACCTGGTTGGTACCCAAAAACCTAAATGGGATTTTACAGAAGACATCCATGCCCAGAAGAGCTTAAAACCTAATTAAATAACCTCTGAAAGAAGGTTGCATACTAGGAAATGACATTTCTGCATCATGCAGGATTTCTCATTAGCTATCTTTAAATACCAAGGTGTTGTCAGTTAGGATGCTTTAAACATTTATGTTCTTTTCAATAAAAACAAAACAAAATTTTATACCTGAGACAGTTTTTTCTTCTGATCACAGTTTATCCCTCCAATAAAAAACATGTTTGGCATCACTGGTCTCGGGAACTCAAACACAAAATCGTATCTCATTAGCCAAACAGATCCATGGCTTAGGAGGTCTGTAGCTGTCACTTTCTTTTGCAAAAAATCGTATGCAAGTTCTTCAAATTGGGCGAATATAGGCTTACAGTAAATGAACTCCAGCATACGAACCAGCATGTTCTTCACGCGTTGAGTAAACGTCATGCTATCTGAATTATTTAGGAAGAGTCTGGGGACATAGGAAGGAGGGTTTGGACACTGGGTAGCTTCAGAATCCATGCCACAAGGAAATCCTCGCAAAAAGTAGACAGAAGGAATTGAAAGATACTCAGCAATTATCGGTCCGCACATCAGAATTGGATCCGTGAAAACCACATCAAATTTGCTCTCTCTCAAATACTGTATCATGTCTTTGTTGTGCAAAAGGCTCTTACAGTTGCTGAAAAAGTACTTGGAAATTTCTAATGTGCTTCTATACATTGTAATAATAATATTCAAAACAGATTGTTCAATAAAATGAGCATTAACAAATGACTTGAGCACAACAGCTAAATAGTCCTCTGCGTAAGGTATTGGATATACTTTCACTGTATAATTCTGAGGCTCCTTTGGCTTCATATACAAACTTGTTGACGGTACAACCACAACAACTTCATGTCCATTTTGCTGGAGTTTCCCCACCACTGGGCGCATGCTGAGCCAGTGACTTCCATCCTGAGGTATCACCAGGATCTTTCCACCTTCAGCAAAGATTAAAGATGACATCAGAAGAAGAAATATCCAAGTACGCTGGTAAGAACACTCAAACGGAAGAGCCATTTCGGTGGAAGTAAACCGGAGAGTTCCACTCTGGAGGCATCCGACACAGTCCTTTATATGAAGGTATGAAGGTCCATGCAAACTTTAACTTTTCTGCAGGGAACTTATTGACTACAGAAGTAAATATTTAACTTCCCAATATTGTTGTGGTTATCCTTCAATATTGCAATTGCTTGTATAACAGGGAAGGGGAGCACACTGCTCTTGAAAAAAAGATGTCCCCTCTGCACTTTTTGTTAATGTTTAAGCTCGGGAGTATGTCAGCACATTCCTTTCTTCATGAAACTCAGAAGACCAGGGATGTCATGTTGTAACAATAATTGTGGTAAATACCATTGACTTGGTAAGTACTCAGTGACAAAATAAGCCTGGTTTTGCTTTCAAGAGGCAACCTTTAAAATACACCCAGTGGAATGAATGGAAATGGCAACATCGTTTATTTTATGGACTAGCCTGAGAACACCTAACCAGTATGTAGAAGGTCAATGTTAAATTCCCACATCCTCGAAGCTGTCAAACCTGCACGTCCTATGAATATCTTACAGCTACCGGGCTGTACCGTGCAATCCCAAAACTGAGGAGAACAACAATCCCGTTTGGCTTTTCTCCCCATGGTAGTAGACCAAAAAAAAAAAAAAAAAAAAAAAAGAACTAAATGATAGGTTCAGGGCAAGTGAAGGGAAAGGAGGCTGGGGTAGACCTTTTGGGACACAAAGAAGGAGCCTTGGTCTTTGGTGACTGTCCTGAAAACCCTTTTTATATATTGTAAGCAAGACAAAATTTAGGAGGAGATATGATATTTTTTACTAATTCCACTGATAACACACACAGAGAAAACCCCAACAAGCAAACTAGGCTTCTGAGCTCTCCTACTTTCACAGATACAGGCGGTAATGTAAGCAACCACATACAGGTGTCTCCCCGACGTCTTCAGCTACAAGCCCTGACAGAGCTGCAAACTTTCCTTTCCACATTCCCTTTTGAGCAGCAGCCCAACTTTGATGAGAAGAAAGATCCACTCTTAATTAAATTAGCCAGGAATTTGGTAGTTGGACCTGGAGGTTCGAATCCACTCACAGGGAGGCACAAGCTGTCCCTAGAGTTCATGTTTGCTGAGGGAGGAACTGATTGCTGGGCTGCTATAAAAAAACTAGGTGGTAATACCCCAGCTTGGGTTTCCAAAGAAAGCTCTACTAGGGTAGTGTGACCCCTTGTTTGCTGGCATTTGCTGCTATGGTCTGGAAAACTGCAGTGAACCAAGGCCCTCAGGGCTTTGCTGGAGGCATGTTTGCTCTTTATGCAAGTTAAAACAATGCCAGACCAAAGGCTTTTGGCTGATGCTACGGAAGAGGTCCTTGTGAAGAAAAGAGCTGGTCTAAAACTATCAGCAGCACAAAGTTTTTCCTGTTCCTTCCTTTTATAAGCGGCCGTGGGATTTCCAGCATCTTCAGTATGGAGAAACAAACCCTTACAGCCTTAGGTAATGGGGTTTGTCTCAGTAGACCCCCAAAGCATGCTAGCACCACTCTGTGTACCTCCAAACTGTCACGCTGACGTGGAGGAACCGCCTTTAGACATGGAGAACAGCCAATACAAAGTTCATCTTCCAATCTCTGTACGAGCACAAGTCTCTTGCTAGTATGGCTACACTTTCTTATGGACTCAAAAGACTCCCTACTTTTTGTACCAGACCATGAGAGCAAAAACTGCAGAAAAGGTCGAGCAGCAACAGGAAGGACAGAATTCAGAAAGAAAAGATAAATTAGAGGTAAACAGAAAACAGATGGACAAAGAAAGGATAGCACAGAATCAGCTGAGGTCAGATCTAAGCAGGGTAATTATTATTCAGAAAATTAACAGGCTGGCTCATTTTTCAAAATAACAGGGTAAGGTTTACATGTGCTTGTTGTTCATTATCCAGTAGCAAAGGGCACCTGGACCCCTTTTGGGTTTGAAGGGTGTGGTGCTCGTTACCACTCCTATTTTATGTGCAGTGGAGAACCACAGAATGGTTTGAGGAGCAGAGGTTTCAAAGAGTGAGTACTACATGCTAGTTCCTGGCATCTGGGAGGAAAGGCATCCCCGCTGGATACTGAAGGGCAGACATTTCATGTTCAACAAAGCTGAAGCTTGGGTGACTCAAGACAGCGGGTTACTTTTCCTTCCAGGAGTATCTCTCACCATAAGGCTGGTGTGGGTTACTCCAGGCTGTTTCTTTTTGCTGGTGAGGTGTGTTGCTGTGAGGAGTTGAGACTGCTTGGACCTTCAGCCATAACTATGTTGAGGGGTTTGGGTGTGAGTGTGCTTACCCCTCACCCTATGAATGCTTCAGCTGGAAAAGGTACTAAAACTCTCTGAAACTGCTTATCTCTGAGTTGGACTGGTTGTGACGTGTGGATTTCTTCTAATCTGAGCAGCAAACAGTGAGTGGCACTAAGGGAAGAGGGTAGCAAATGGGTACCTCAGCAGCTACTTGTATGAGCAGCACTAAAACTAGAACTAAACCCAAATGTTTGTTGATGCAGCCTGGAAGTGTTGGTTTCCTCAACTGGATTTGTTTTCCTCTTGTTAGATGAGATTGTTCACCCCTTATGCTCTGGGTCTTGCAAGCAGGAACAGGCTGCTCAAATGCATGAGTAATGATGTAATTTGATTTACCAGGTTTTGGGATGATGGAACAGGCTTATACATGGAGGAATCCTTGTGTAATTGAACCTACTCTTTTTTTTTTTTTTTTTTATGCTACACAGTGTCAGACAAAAGGATGCAGGTTGGTAGCTGCTGATGTGAACCTGCCTGATTCCCCCCCTTACATTTTACATAGCTGTGGAGTCATACTGGCATTTGCTTGCACAGGGTAAGACAGTGTGTAGTTTGGCTAGCTGACTTCAGAGGAAAAACAACCTGTGAAACTGATGACATAATTGACTGCAAGTTGGAAAGTAACCTTACTCTAAGTCTTTGCAGTAGCAGGAAGCAGCAGGCAGGTAAGCAAACTGCAAAATACGGATCACTTCTAGGGCAGCTCTTTCCTCAACAATGAATAGAAATTATACGAAAGTGATTGTATGTGATCCTGAAATTAATGGCTATATTCTAACAGAAAGACAGGTGACACTTAAGGCTGCCCAGGTAACTCTAATTGGAACATTTCCTAACTGTTGTAGGGCAATGTGTTTGATATTTGTGCATTTCATGCTCTTATAGCCTTTCTAGATTTTCGTGCATAGACCTCTGTCAAATACTGTACCTTTAGACTCACATTACAGAAGGTGTTGAAATTTAACCAGAAGACAAACTTCCCACAGAAAGGGAAACTAAGGCAGTAGTTCCATTTGATATGAGGGAATTTTTGTCGAAAGAACTGTTTTACAGCTTCCTTCAATATCTCTTTTTCAAAATATAGGAGGCACAGGGATGCGGACAAGAGCAGACCGAAGAGGACCGAGATGAACTGTGTGGTTAGAGCAGCTGTTTAGGTTGATACATACCGTGCACTGAAGATGTACAATGCATGACGATTAAACTTCCTTTTTCAAAATCAGTGCTGCTTTTACTTTCCTGATGTTGTGTATCTTACCCTTGCAATATAAGGCAGATGAACGGGATAGTTGGCTTTAAAGGCGCTCAATATTCTTTACAAAAGCATAATAACCAGGTGCTGACATGATATCGGGCTGCTCTGAACTGTCAGTAGGTTCATCAACACCCTGAATATCGCACAAAAAAAGCAACCTGGTTAACAAAACACTGATGACTACTGCTTCAGTGCTGAAAATGAAGAGTTCCCCTATAGCTGTATACTGATCTTAGCTACCCATGTTAGCGAATGGACAGTACCTGCAGACATGACAGGATCCTTTCTGAAGTTACACAAAGTAACGTTTGGGTTGTGCGGGCTTTTTGAGAAGTGTGTGTCTGTGTGCCAGGGATGTGTGCGTGCTTTAGCGCTGCTTACTGTATGCTCTGGCTTCTTGCCAAAGTCTTTGAATTCCACTTTAATTGCACATTTCAAAGGACCAGTTAGAAATGTCTCCTTATCAGAGCTTCCCAGATGCTGCTGGCTCTGGCAGGAGGGTTTCAGAACAGGACCTGTTTTCTTAATCCTTGTGCTGGAGGGACAAATCACAAGGTCTTTATTCAGTTATACTTCTCCCTTACTTAACTACCTACTTGAATTTTAATGTTTTAAGTTAACCACTTGATTAAATAATGAGTTTGGAAAAAACTTTGAAAGGTTGCTGTAGCTTACATTTCTGATCTTTACTTTGATCAAATCATACAAACTTTGTTTTTATGAGCTGCCCAACAAAAAGCAACTTTGCATTAACTTTGGCTAAAGAGGAGATGTTCATCAAAGTGTCTCAGGGCTCGAAGTCCAAGTTCGTTTGCAATGCTCCCCTAATGAGGGACTGCTTACTGTGCCAGCCTTCAGGTCCTTCTGGAGTCATTAGAGGGTAAGTTGGCACAGGACCTCTGCTTAGTCATCCTAACTTTTTGTTTTCTTGTCTGTTGAGCAATGGGCTACCGGGTTTTGCAAAACTACCTGTTCTTATCATACAATTTTATTTCTGAACAGTAATGATCAACCCAGGGTTTACTACTGTATATGGACAGGGAGGTGTTTTTTTTTTTTCCTCCCATATGAATCACTTCATGTTTGTTTCCACTCCACTACATTATTGCCTTGCTGCTGGGTATTGTTCAAAGTGAAATAGGAGAAATTCCTGTGCTCTCTGTTGAAAATGTAGCTAGAAAAGGCAGACTGAAGATACAAAAGGTTTTTCAAGGTTTGGAATGTGTGATTTCCCCCAAATGTCAGTGTGAAGATGGGAGATGCCAAGACTAAAATGAGGGCAGGATGGCTCTACCCTTGTAGCAAGCTACAAACTACTTGCAGCTTGAGACTGTCAGGATACAGATGTAAAGACTTATGTCATAAAACCAGCAAGGATTTGCATCTTAAATCTCAATGTATTAAGTGCAGCTCTCTGGAGCCTAATGTGAGAGAACGCCTTGTTTACAGTATTATTCCAATTTATAATATTATTCTTTATTTGCCTTATTCTTAAGTTCAGTGGACTCTGCATAAGCCTGTCAAAGAGTATAAAATAAATCTGAAAAAAAGAAAAACCAAACAATCCTTCAGCTCAAAGATATTGTACTGCAATTCTGCAGTGATATTATGTGAGCACAATTCAGAAGCGAGGGAGTAACTTCATAGGAAAGAGATTTGTGTCCTGCTTTGTGCCTGGAAAGAAATGTCCAGTGCTATTAATTGTTTTAGAGATGATATGGTAACTGTCAAAATAGATTTCAATTTCTAGATTAGCTTTAAAAAACCTGCAGAACAACTCTGGTAAAAGCAAATGTCAAGAAATAGGTACGAAAACATCTGAATTTTGCATAGAAGCGTCTTTCACCAAATACACTATTTTAGATTAATTCTTCCCATTTCAGCATGACATTTATGTTTCACCATGATCTGCAAACAGAAATAACTTAACATAGATGGCCAGTTTGGAAACCGTATGTCATAAAAACACAACCAATACAAATTAACTGACTTTGAGCCTAGAGTTAAAAGACAACTGTCAGAGTATGATCTTTGAGTTTCTGGTCAGGTGAAAGAAATATATGTTGGGCTCCAGGAAAATTAAATCAAAACTGCATCTGGTGGGTAAATAAGATACAGTCACTGAGGATGGTAATTTGTAGCTGGCAGATAAAGTGCTGTTGTTGTTGTTGTTGGACTTGTTAGAAAATCCTCATTAATTCAAATAAATCATCTGCCTCCATCAAGGTAATTTGATTTCAGCTTATGGAAAACAACTGTGAAAACCTAGTTGTAGTAAATCATTACCAGAAATAAAAAAAGCAAACAATAGCACTAAATTTTCAGAAATGACATAATCACATTTCATTGGAAAATATATAATTTGGAGGAAAAAGAACATACCTTAGACAGTGGTTTCTTCTGACCACAGTTTATGCCTCCAATAAAGACCATGTTGGGCATCACTGGTCTGACGTATTCAAACACAAAATCAAATCTCAGAAGCCAAACGGAAGCGGAGTTCACGAGGTCTAGCAGGGATACGTCTCTCTGAAGAACTTCGGAGGAAAACTTTATTGCGTCTGCATAGAAACCATTACAGTACACAAGCTCCAGGAGGGCAACCAGAGCATTTTCTACTCTCTGGAAAAAAGTCATGTGGTCTGAGTTGAAGGTAAATAGTCTCGGGGTGTAGGACAGAGGGCTTGGGCACTGCGGCGCTTCGTAGTGTAAGTTGCAAGGAAATCCTCTCATGAAGAACAGAAAGGGAAGAGAAAAATAATTAGCGACTGTTGCTCCGCACATAAAAATGGGGTCTGTTAGGACAGCGTCAAAGTTGCTTTGATTCAAGTACTGCAGGGTCTCCTTGCTGCTGAACAGGTTCTTGCACTGACGGAAGAATGTATGGAAAACATGCACTGAGCTGTTGTACAGTGCAAGAGTGTTCAGCGGGAAAGGCAGGTCCTTCAGGTGAGCGGCAACGTACTCGTGAAAGGCATTCTGCAGCTCTTCTAATGTGTAAGACACCGGGTATGTTTTCACGGTGTATGCCTCTGTTGTCTTCATCTGCCAGCTTACTTCGGGTATAAGTACCACCACTTCGTGTCCTCTCTCGGTGAGCTTTTCAACCACTTCCCGCATGCTAAGCCAGTGGCTTCCATCCATGGGCACCACCAGGAGTTTCCCTCCATCTGAGAGGCCAGGAAGGAGGAGGACAAAAATCCAGGCACAGCAAAGCCTCAAAGCCATCTTCCTGCAGTCACAGTACGGACTGTGAAAGAGTCGTCTCCTTTGGTAGCTTGAAGATGCTTTTGAAGGAAGCTGATGGGTTTATCTGTTGAGTTGTGCTGCTTTGTCATAACTGTCTAGTTAATGATTCACTGCTTTGGGTTGTGGGTTGTTTGGGTTTTTTTCTTTCATTACTTGTAAAGCCAAATGTCATGGCCTTTTCCTGTGCTGAGTCATCCGAGGTCCTCAGTGTTCAACAGAGAACCAGCTCCTCAACATGCTAGCCAGATTCCTTAGGACTTCTCTCTTGATCATTGATGTGCTCTGTCTTACACCTTGGCCAGGACTGAGGAAGGCAAGCCTGGTGCAAACAACTCCAACACCACAGTAACAACTGAAAACAGCCTCAACAAAGTTCATTGTGGTTGGAGACATGGATGCTCAGATAATTTTTCTGAGGAGACGACAGGAGACCCTCAGGACAAGGGGAAAGGGCAGATGAACCAACTCTTCTGAGCCAGCAGGTATCTCCAGAGTCTACAATGACACCAAGAGACACCAAGAGAGGGTGACCTGGCAGCTGAGGCAGAGATTGAGCTATGTAGCCTCTGTCCCTCGGGCACACAACTTCTTTTCTCTCCGTTCTGTACCGTGGTCAATGCAATTAAATTAATTGTGTATTGCTTTCTTCATGTTTTCTTATTAGTCTTTTAATTTCTTTTTCCATTTTACCAATGTCTGTAACTTTTTTTTCTTGTGTAGAGAAATTACTGGAAAAGTGGCAGACAGCAGTTTTCTTTCAGGATAACTTTTCAGAAAACAAAATATTTGAGCTTCAGAGTAAGGGGGAGAAGCTCTGAGGTAAAAGTGTAAAAAAATAGTCTCAGAATCTCTCATGTTATTATAAACTGAAAGGAAAAATGATGAATATATAACTAAACCATGTTATTTCCAGATTTATATAAAAAGCACTTAAAAATGATTGGTGGGAAGATGACCAGTTTAGCAAAACAGCATTTGCTCACGCAAAGGTTAATTTACATGTTTTGCAATGGTACCCCATTATTTTCTTGAAGAGGGGTAAGCAGAGAGCTGGTAGGGAAACCTCCTGCCCTCCCCTCCCTTCTGCAGCAGGACAAATTTGCCACCCAAACCTTGCAGCACCCTTAACATGAATGACAGAGTGGGTGCAAAGGCAAGCCCAGGACGGGTGAAGTTAATCAGTACCTCAGACACGTTTTGAGAGTTTGGCAACAATCCCTCAGTCGGCTTGGTTATCTGGCAGGGCTTTTTTTGTATGAGTTAAACTTTGCTGGGTTCAAGGGAATGTGCGAGGTTAGAGTTGCTTACCTCTCACGCGTG
>NW_026561803.1:0-58542 GCF_028858705.1 Grus americana | reverse complement strand
CTTCAGAGCAGAGACATGCTGGTGGATGGCAGTGCAATGTAAGGCTGAAAAGCCCACAAAGAGCGCAAACCCTGTGCTCCCCAGTGCCACAGAGAAACAGGTTTGGACTGTGCGTCTCCTGGCAGGAGAGGGCTTTCTTTCCCTCTGCAGTGTCTCTGCAGCCCCCAGGGCCTGTGGTGGAGGGGAGACGGTCTCCAAGAAGACAAGTTGCTGCTGAACATGTCCTTGCCTATGGACATCCTGTCATCTGGGCAGTCATGTGAAAGTCATTTACCTGTTCTGTGACTGTATCATCAAGGAGGTGAACAAGGATGGGGTGAGAAGAACCAGCAGCATTTGAAAGTGTTGGCACAGGAGCGGAGACCCTGCCGTGGTGTGCCCCGTACTCCTGCACTGCCTCATGCATCTGCTGGGTAGACACGGGACAGACATTGCCTCACTGCAGTGCTGGCGTTCGGTAACTTGCTCAGCAGCAGCAAATCTGTCTGAGATGCCGTTAGAGGTGTCTGTTATTTACCAGCTCTGAACGGGGATCGCTGTGCGAGAGATCCTCAAACGCCCTTGTCAGCCACCCTTGTGCTGGGCAGTTTTGGCATCTGAGGTAGCACGACAGGCCTGTGCTTGGCCATAAAGCTGAGCAGCTGCCCTGGCCCTGTCTGGGTGACCGCTCTAACACCGGAACAAAAAAAGGCGATGCTGAGACCTAAGTGTGTCTCTGACAGAAAAGCCACTGCTGGAAAGAGGTGTCCTTCCCCAGCCGAGGGAGGGAACATCAGTGATTGCTTCAGCCTGTTTCTCAGCAGGTTCCCCTGGAGCCCCAGGGACATTCTCTGAGGGAGCCCAGAGGGGGCAGAGAAAGTGCTGCCTTGGGCTGGTCCTCTGCTGCTGAGCTGGGCTGGGCTCCTGGGATGGAGGGAGCTCATGGCAAGCGGGCAGCGCTGCAGAGAGACAGCTCTGCCCAGGAGCAGCTCCTCTGCAAAGCGCAGCAGGGCTGAGGGCACTGCCTGCAGGCAGCGAGGGCAGAGGAGCGAGGAGAAGAGAGGTGGAGGGCGGTCAGCAATGGCAAGATGTATAGAGCTCACTGGAGGAGAAGCCTTCACACCAATTTACATGGTAAGTCTTTGGCTGCAGGGCAATGCACGTGGGTATTCTGGAGAGATCTCCTAGGGCTGGAATATCCCATGGCTGGTGAAAAGGAGTGGGATGTTCTCCAGAGCAGTAATTCTGTGCCAAGCCATCAGAGGGACAGGGCATGGCATCTCCAGTGTTTTGGGGATGGCTGCAGGGTGTGAAGGCTGGTGTGTCATCTCCTCCAACGCAGACCCCTTCCTCTGAGCAAGCCCCCTTGCCTCCTCTCCCACCCAGCAAAGCCTCTGCCCTCAGGGCCGTGGGCTCCAAGGCATGACCCAGCTCCTCTGCAGCCAGAGCTCAGCAGAGCCGTGGGGCAGCTCTCCAGCCACGTGCCCAGTTCCCTCTGCAGAGCACAGGGGCTGAGAGCAGCTGCCCAGCAATGTTGGTGTCTGGGAGGTGGCGTGCACAGCTGGGTCAGGGTAACGCTGTCCTGAGTGCCCGGCTGCCTCTGCCCTGGCCTCTCTGCGCCAGACCCTCCCTGTATTTTGCCTTCTTTCTCCACTTGTCTGTGTTCTTGCTGTTGTTATGCTGGTGGTGCTGTCAGACTCTCTGGGGATGGGAGGTTCAGCTGCAGAGTCACGGGCTGATCTTGTGGGTCCATTCATGCAAATGTGTCCGTGGGAACAAGTGTCCCAGCTTTCATCTCGCCTGTGGAGCTCTGCTTAATGCAGCCTGTAGAGCCCGAGTATGAGCTGACTCATACTTACTGAGACGCCATCTTTAGGGCACTTACTTATTTAGGGCTATATATTTGAGGTGTCCTTCCAAGCTTTGAGTTGCCCTCAGGGATGCAGAGGCCCTTCTCCCACGGCACATTCAGCCAGCAGCAAGCAGAGTTCCAGCAATGGAGCTGCAGAAGTACCTCCTAGAACACAACAAGACTGTGTGTGTTTGTCTAGCAGGGGGAGGGTGTGTGAGAAATGGCTTGGATTTTTGTTAGAGAAGAGTGCTCTAACTTGTCACTGCCTTTTCCTCCTTGAAAAGGTCCCCATGCCCAGAGGAAGGAAATGTCCAACAGCAGCTCCATCATCTCTGAGTTCCTCCTCCTGGCATTCGCAGACACACAGGAGCTGCAAGTTTTGAACTTCTGGCTCTTCCTGGGCATCTACCTGGCTGCCCTCCTGGGAAACAGCCTCATCATCACCGCCATAGCCTGTGACCACCACCTCCACACCCCCATGTACTTCTTCCTCTGCAGCCTCTCCCTCCTTGACTTGGGCTGCATCTCCACCACTCTCCCCAAAGCCATGGCCAATTCCCTCTGGGACACCAGGGCCATGTCCTATGCAGGATGTGCTGCACAGCTCTTTTTCTTTCTCTTCTTTATTATAGGGGAGTATTGTCTTCTCACCATCATGGCCTACGACCGCTACGTGGCCATCTGCAAACCCCTGCACTACGGGACCCTCCTGGGCAGCAGAGCTTGTGCCCACATGGCAGCAGCTGCCTGGGGCAGTGGGTTTCTCTATGCTCTGCTGCACACGGCCAATACATTTTCCCTACCCCTCTGCCATGGCAATGCTATGGACCAGTTCTTCTGTGAAATCCCCCAGATCCTCAAGCTCTCCTGCTCAGATGCCTACCTCAGGGAAGTTGGCCTTCTTGTGGTTAGTGCCTGTTTAGCCTTTGGGTGTTTTATTTTCATTGTGGTGTCCTATGTGCAGATCTTCAGGGCCGTGCTGAGGATCCCCTCTGAGCAGGGACGGCACAAAGCCTTTTCCACGTGCCTCCCTCACCTGGCCGTGGTCTCCCTGTTTATCAGCACTGGATCTTTTGCCTACCTGAAGCCCCCCTCCAGCTCCTCCCCATTGCTAGACTCACTGGTGTCACTTCTGTACTCAGTGGTGCCTCCAGCCATGAACCCCCTCATCTACAGCATGAGGAACCGGGAGCTCAAAGATGCCCTGCAGAAGCTGATTCAATCACTTGTCTTGCAGCAGGAATAAGATGCCCGTGTCTCTTCACTATTTATTTCAAACTCATCCATGGAACTTCCTGTACTTTGGGCATATTATTTGTGACAATTCTGCTTTCCCAGGAATCCCTGCAGCCGCTCAATTTCCCCAGAAGCATGAAGCCAGCCTGTCTCCCCAGAGGCCTTTGTACAGTTTTCTTGCATGATAGTATAGCTGACCTACTGTGTCACATCTCTGTAATTAAATGGATTTCCTCACTGCCCGTGTCTGGAGGTTGGCCTCTTCTTCGAAAGCTGAGGTCAGGAACAGGATGAAGAAATTGTCCCTACAAGCATGCTGCTGTGCTTGGGCTGTCCATGGGCTCAGAGCAGGAGGGCACAGGGTGCTGTGTCAGGGAATTGGCCTTAGCTGAGCCTTCACGTGTGGGTGCCAAGTGCCAAAGGAAATGATGAATGATCCACAGGTATCTGCCTGGCACTGTCTCCCTGTGGCTTTTGGGCACCTCTGCCCTGCTGAGCAGCACCGCCAGCCCGGGGCCATGCCACGATGACATCCCTGGAGAAGAGCAGGAGACCTATTCCTGCATGCACCAGTTTGGGCAGGCTTCTCTCTTGTTGGTGCGGCAGGAGCTGCCTGGGGAGCCCCCAGGCCAGGAGTCTTGCGCTCGGCAGAGGGACGGGCACAGAGGGGCTGCCAGCAATGGTCAATAAGGATCTCTTTGAGGGAAGAGCAGGAGACACAGAGAAATGCTGTCCTCCGTCTCCTCGTGCCATGACTGGCCCCAGCCCTGGGGCTGATGGGGAGGCTGGAGCCCTCTCTGCCCCCCGGGAGCTGCTGTGCCCTTCAGAGAGGCTGTGGCTGTGGGGTGAGCGCCCAGAACTCTGCAGCACCCTGCTGTGGGCACTGCCGTGGGCCAGCCCAGACTGGGCTTCTGGGCTGAGCTGGGCTGGGCTGGGGAGGGGTAGTGGAGCTGGGAAGAGCTGGGGAGGGTCTTGTTGGGGCTGGAAAGTGCCCGGGAGAGGAAACTACCAGTGTACAGCTGGCACTGTGTGAGCACGCAGGGTGAGCACTCACACCAGGGAGGGTTGTCGTGCACAGCCAGGGCTCACGAAAGGGATCAAAGACATGAAGGTGCAGGAGGGAGGATGCCGGTTGGTGCTCTCGGTGGCATGGACAGCCTGGGAAGGTGGCCCAGGACGTTTGCCAGCTCCCAGCCTCTCTCACTGGCCATTTCCAGCAATGGCTGCTCATTTCAGGTTTACGGGTCAGTTGCTGCAAAGGCTCCTCCATCCTCCTGCTGGACTCAGTGCCAGCCCCAGAGAAAGGCTGACTGTAAAGCCCCACGTAGGACACAGCTGGGGCTGGGAAAGGGTCGGGTACTGGGGGAGGCTGCAAAAGTTATGTCATGTCATGGGGTTATGTCTTGTTGTGTTTATGGGGGGACATTGAACTGAGCACTCTCACTGGGATCATAAAGCGGGGGGAGAACTTTCTCAAGCCTTGAATGCACCAGCAAGCTGATGACTCTCAGCCCTCTTTATAAATCTAGATTTACGCAGCCATTTCTAAAATACGTTTCCTATGAACACTTTGAACGAAGAAATTGTTTCCAGGACATGTTTATATTAAAACATTGTATGTCTACATTTCATCTAAACAGAGCTGAGAGCAAGAGAGGTTGGAGAGGTTGGATAGAGCTGACTACTATTTCTTTGCTATCAAGCAATGACCACAGTTGGTAGCACTTCCCTCTTATCATCCTTTTTTTTGAACTGGCCAAATCCTTATGGGGTATACAATGGTGTAACATCATGGCCCTCCAAGTGCCAGACTGTGACTGATAGACAGAGGCCCAGAGCCCATCTGATGAAAGGAAATGTCATGCCTATCTGACAACCCAATAAACTTCTCTAATGAAATGGCTGGCTTGGTAGATGAGTAAGGCTTTCGACACTGTCTCCCATAAAATCTTCATAGAGAAGCCAGCGAAGCACGGGCTGGATGAGCAGACAGTGAGGTGGATTGAAAACTGGCTGAATGGTCAGCCCAGAGAATGGTGATCAACGGCACGAGGTCTTGCTGGAGGCCACTCACCAGTGGTACACAGCAGGAGTCAGTGCAGGGTCCAGTCCTGTGCCTTCAAACCCAGACTTCACCGTAATTTTGTGATCTTGTGATATCCTTTCTGGGAAATGTGGACATTCTGGGAAAATGTGGGGCCCCTCTGGAATGAAACGGGAGACCTGGTTACCCAGGATATGGAGAAGGCTGAGGTACTCAACAAATTTTTTGCCTCCATCTTCAGCAGCAAGGGCTCGAACCATGCTGGCCAGGTCACACAAGGCAAAGGCAGGGACTGGGAGAATGCAGAACCACCAACTATAGGAGAACATCAGGTTCGAGAATATCTAAGGAACATGAAGGTGGACCTGATGAGATGCATCCACTGGTCCTGAGGGAACTGGCAGATGAAGTGGCTAAGCCACTCTCCATCATATTTGAGGAAGTCCTGGCAGTCCAGTGACATTCCCACTGTCTGGAAAAGGGGAAAAGTAACCCCCATTTTTTGAAAGGGAAAAAAGGAAGATCTGGAGAACTATAGACTGGTCAGTCCGACCTCTGTGCCTGGCAAGATCATGGAGCAGATCCTCCTGGAGACTATGCTCAGGCACATGGAAAATAAGGAGGCAATTGGTGACAGCCAACATGGCTTCACTAAGGGCAAATTGTGCCTGACAAATTTGGTGCCTTTCTATGATGGGGTTACAACGTTGGTGGATAAGGGAAGAGTGACAGACGCCATCTACCTGGACTTGTGCAAGGTATTTGACACTGTCCTGCACAACATCCTTGTCTCTAAATTGGAGAGATGGATGGACCACTTGATGGACTAGAATTGGCAGGATGGTCACACTCAAAGAGTTGTGGTCAATGGCTCAATGTCCAGGTGGAGAACAGTGATGAGCGGCGTTCCTCAGGGGTTGGTATTGGGACCAGCACTGTTCAACATCTTTGTCAGCGACATGGACAGTGGGATCGAGTGCCCACTCAGCAAATTTGCTGATGACACCAAGCTGTGTGGTGTGGTCGACATGCTGGAGGGAAGGGATTCCATCCAGAGGGACCTTGACAGGCTGGAGAGGTGGTCTCATGCAAAACTCATGAAGTTCAACAAGGCCAAGTGCAAGGTCCTGCATGTGGGTCAGGGCAGTCCCAAGCACAACTACAGGCTGGGCGAGGAATGGATTGAGAGCAGCCCTGAGGAAAAGGACTTGGGAGTGTTGATTGATGAGAAGCTCAACATGAGCTGGCAATGCACATCTGAGACACAGAAAGCCAACCATATACTGCACTGCATCAAAACAAGCGTGACCAGCAGGTCAAGGGAGGTGATTCTGGCCTTCTACTCTGCTCTCGTGAGACCTCACCTGGACTACTGTGTCAAGCTCTGGGGTCCTCAGGACAAGAAGGACATGGAGCTTTTAGAGCGAGTCCAGAGGAGGCCACGAAGATGATCAGAGGGCTGGAGCACCTCTCCTGTGAAGAAAGGCTGAGAGAGCTGGGGTTGTTCAGCCTGGAGAACAGAAGGCTCCGGGGAGATCTAATTGTGGCCTTCCGGTTCCCAAAGAGGCCTACAGGAAAGATGGAGAGGGACTGTTTATGAGGGAGTGTAGTGATGGGACAAGGGGTAATGAGTTTAAACTAAAAGAGGAGAGATTTAGATTACATCTGAGGAAAAAATTCTTCCCTGTGAGGGTGGTGAGACACTGGAACAGGTTTCCAGAGAAGCTGTGGAGGCCCCATCCCTGGAAGTGTTGAAGGCCAGGTTGGATGGGGTTTGGGCAACCTGGTCTAGTGGAAGGTGTCTCTGTCCATGGCAGAGGGGTTGGAACTAGATGATCTTTGAGGTCCCTTCTGACCTAAATCATTCTATCATTCTATGATTCAGACTGTGTTGAGTCCCGGGCCTTGGGGTCACGTCACCCCTCTGCTGCGTCTCAGTTCCTCCCTGCCCCCTCCCCGTTCCCTCTCTTTTTTCACTTCCCTCTCTCTTCCTCTCTATCCTTGTGCTCTGCTCCCTGTCCCTCCTTTCGCTTCTCCCCAAGTCTCTCTCTTTCTCTGTCATCCTACCTCTCCATTTACTTTCCTCATCACCTCTCTTTCCTGCTCCCTCTTCCTTTTTCTTTTCTCTCTCTCTGTCCTGCAGGTGATCGTGGTTCCTGCTCTCTTCACTGCCCAGCAAATTTTAGAGTTCAGGCACTTCTTTCTCTGCCTGTCCTTTCCTCCCTTGCTCTTCTGTAGCTCCAGTCACTGGCCTGTGCTCCACCTAAGAGAACACACGGGTGTCTTACAGCTCTTAAAACATGAGGCCTCCAAGATACACAGCCGTGCACATGCACGCACACACACATATACATACATATACACACACACAGACACACGCACACTCTCTCTCTCCCTGTCCGTAGTGTAATTTTCTTTCCTTATCCCGTCCCCACGGTGCAGGCTGCCCTGGCTGCTGAGCGTGGGGAAATGGCAGCTCCCGGCATGCCCCGGGAACCAACATGGCCGCCTGGCAGTGCCCTGCCCCAGGACTACAGCTCCCAGCATGCTGTGGGAACCAACATGGCCGCCTGGCAGTGCCCTGCCCCAGGACTACAGCTCCCAGCATGCTCCAGGAACAAACATGGCCACCTGGCAGCCCCCTGCCCCAGAACTACAGCTCCCAGCATGCCCCGGGGCACTCCTTCCTGCAGTTTGACCCTGCGGGGACACCATCCCCTGGCCCAGCCCTGCCCTGGAGACTCTGTGGAGCAGGGGCGGGGGGGGGGGGGGGGGGGGGGGGAGGAGGAGGAGGAGGAGGAAAAGGAGGAGCAGGAGGATACAGCACATAGAAATTGTAGCAATGATGACATCCAATGGCAGGGTTACCTAGCAATTAACATAATCCAATGTAATTTATTCGCTGTTCTCACCCAAAATCAAATCCCCTTGAGGTACACGTAGTACTTCCCCACCTTCCTTTAACCGCTCCCAGTACAGCCTGGGCTCTGTCCCAGTACAAACCGGATCCTGTTAACACTTCCCAGTAAGAGTGGGCCCCTTCCCACTACAACCTGGATCCCCTTACCCCTCCCAGTACAGAATGGGCCCCATCCAAGTACAAACTGGATCCCTTTCACCCTCCCAGTCCGGACTGGGCCCTGCCTCAGTACAAACTGGATCCCTTTGAACCTCCCCACTGCAGGCGGGGACCCCTCCCAGTACAAACTGCATCCCTTTAACGCCTCGCCATAAGGAGTGGGCCCTGTCCAGTATAAACTGGATCCCCTGGCCCCCTCCCAGGACAGACTGGGAGCACTGGATCCCTTTCACCCCTCCCCGTACACATTGAGCTTTCTCCCAGTACAAACCTGTTCCGTGTAACCCCTCCAACTACATCCTCGGCACCCTCCCAGGACAAACTGGTTCCCTTTCACCCCACCCAGAACAGACTGGCCCCCTTCCAGTACAAACTGCATCCCCTTAACCCCCCCAGCGCAGGTTTGGCCCTGTCCCAGTGCAAACTAGATCCCTTTCACCCCTCCCAGTACAGACCTGCCCTGTCCCAGTTCACACTGGAAGCTGGGTGGCCTTGAGGGGACACGTCCCCGTGCGGCCCCGTGACACAAAGGGGCAGTGATGCGGCACCCGCCCACCACTTGTGACCTCACCGGACCAGGGCTTGCTATCCTGAAAAGCGGGCCAGCCAAAGCCACTTGGGCTGAGCTGGCCTTCGGGGTAACTCGGCTCCTTCCGTTGCCACGTGCACGCCTACTGTTTTCAACCATTTCTCGTTTCCTGCCCACTGCTCCTCAGCTTCCATCCTCTTGCAAAGGTAATTTGGACTGGACTTTCAGGACAGATGATTTAGCAAGGTGGAAAGGTCTCATGTCCTAGCCGCAGCTCCATGGCCGTCTCTGGATAGAAGGTGTGACATTTCGACCAGATTCCTGACGTGCCAGAAGGAAGTGGAAGCGGCTGGTGCCACAGACCAGAAGTCTGTGCTGCATCTTACAACCGTTTGGTTGAGCAGGTTAAAAAGTCTGTCGTGTGAAAGCGTCGTCAGGCACGTGGTGTTTTGCTTTCATTTCTGCTCCATGAAAAGATAACCTGGGAGTGCTTTACAGCCAGGCTGGTTTGGGGATGTGGGTAAGTGTGGAGCTTTGTGTTCCAGCTTTCCTTAAGGAAAAGGAAAGGCATGTCAGCCCTGCCTCGTATAACCCAGGTGAGGCTTGTAAATGGAGGAGCATGACCAGGACACGAGTCTCAGCAGTATCCAAGTGGGGAAGGGTTCACACTCTCTCTCGAGTATGAGACAGCTTTCAGCTCTACAAAGTCAGAGGAGTAGCAGCAGTTAACGTAGTAGTCACTGCAGATGTAGAACAAACTTTGGAGCTGGGTTCCAGAGTAGTAGTGTCTGTATCCAGGCTGCTTTTAAAGCTGGACAAATACCACTCTTCTAAGGGTGGTAGAGCATATTTCCCATCTTCACTGCTGCGAAACCTTGTTGAGGGACTTGTGGTTCTTCTGGAGAACCTTGCAGTGCTGCATGCTGTCCTGCGTGTAGTACTGACCTGCAATGGTGGGGCAGGAACAAGAAGGTGAAATGGTTTGAAGTGTCAAGGTGAGGTAAGGTGAAATCGATGAGTCTAATGGTGAGAAATGTCCCGACATCCCTAGTCTGAGGTGAGGATCTTGTCCTGTACTCTGCTGGTAGAGCAGAGATGTGAATGTACAGAGCGGCTGGAAAACAAGCCTGTTCATGGGAATAGACATACCTCAAGGCATTGATGAAACTTCAGCCTTGCTGTTACCTTCCCTGTGACGATTTTCACACGGTCTCTGTTTCTCCTTCTAGAGAGAATTGCTGAGGCTCTGGAGAATGGCTTTGCACTTCTGCAAAGTCATCCCATATGCCATACCTGGAGCGCTGGCACTTCTTGGCTGCTGGTGGATCTATTCCCAGAGAAAAAAGCTTGCAAGCTGTTCTGACCAACAAGAAATAGCCGATGAAGAAGAGCAGCAGGAAGAAGTGCCAGAGAAAGATTCAACACCCGCCACAGAAGCATGTGCTCCAGCGAGAGAGGCAGTCATCGAGGAAGAGGAATGCCCTGAGAAGGAAACCTCGACCTCCCTGCTGTCAGCAGTGTCGATGACACCCTCTCTTCTGTGCCAGACTCCTGAGAGGCTAGATCTCTCTCAGGACCTTCCAGAGCTGTTGGTAACACCACCTCCGACCAGCACCCTTGAAGCTGACAGTGAGAAACCAGAAACACCGGGATCTCAAGATGAAAGCAGTGGCCCTGCTTGTGTCTCTCCCGCTCCGATCTCGGAGTGTCACGGCAGTGCTGCAGTGAGCCTTCCACAGGATTCAGGCTCCAGTGCCGACCAAGATCAGTGTGCAGGTGGGTATGCATTTGCTCTCAGACTTCCCACCGCTGTAGGACCCAGCGTGTGCTGGGTGATCTTCAGGGTCTCTTGCAAAGGGGTGAACAGGCTGGTCCCCTTTCAGCACAAAGTGAATTCTTGCCTAAAGCTAGGCGTGGGCTTGAGTAGCCCAGTGAAATGGGCCGTGCCTGGATGTAGGCCAGGCTGTTGAAGACCTTGCTGCTTTGAGACCTGCTCGTACAAAGGGTTTCTGCTTCAGTTCACGCAGCCTCTGCTCAGCACTGGCTGCTTCTCTGTGTTGATGGGCTGCTGCTGAATGGGAGCTGGAAGGCAGCAGGTTTGTGAGGTGCTGCTGGATGAAGCAGGGAAGTGCTCTGAGGAACTGGGATCAAACCAGTTGATTGCAGACCAATTCTCCTGAAGCCTTTTTGCTTGGAAGGGTAGGTGCCTGCCAAGAAATGCCAACAGGGAGCACTGTTCCAGGAGTTCCCCCATCTGTCTCTGTGTTGCTGTGGCCTTCTAGATCCTCCATGGTGTGTGCCTGGCAGAATGCAACGCTGTCTGAGCAAATGTTAGTTGACCTGTGTCACCTTGGAGATGGATGTTAAAATCCTTGAGAAGACCCTGTGGTGCCAACAGCCCTTAATGACAGGATGTCTTCTGTAATTGCTCCAAAGCAGTTGGAACAAAGCTGCTTGTTGCAAGACATGGGGACTGAGTTTGCCAACAATGAAGGGTTAAAGCCACCAAACATTTTCACTCGTGAGAGTAACCACAGGAAGAAAATGGTTTTGCCTTGTTGTGAAGGCTGGTGTGACAAGAAGGTACAAGAGTGTGCTGTGGAGCTTCAAGACTCTGGAGGGAAAGGAGGGTAGCCCAAGGCACAGAAATCAGTGTGGGTTTGTTGGGCTTTTGGCAAAGTAACGGAGTGTTTTCCAAAGCTGTGTCTTGAGCAGTAAATTTCCATGGCAGTGTTAGGCTTCCCCCGATGCTTCTGTCTTGGAGGTTAGAGCTGGCTGTCTCCTGGGTGCACCTGTACAGAACTTGAGGTTTAACATATGCTTTTGTGCAAGAAAATCGTGTCATCTCTTTTCAAATGTCATTTCCCTGCAGTCATTGCCGAGGGAATGGCTGCACCACAAGGGATGCTCTTCCCCCCGGAGAAGATTTGCATGGAGTGGCAGCAACGACAGGGAGCTGGAGCGGGACTCCCCAACCTGGGCAATACGTGCTTCCTCAACGCCGTCCTGCAGTGCCTGACGTACACACCCCCTCTGGCCAACTACCTGCTCTCTGGGGAGCACAGCCGGGCGTGTGAGTACTTTTATGAACATCTCCTTGGGAATCTGCTGGGCACTTGCCAGATTCCCAGAATCTGGAATGTCACTTAGGAGAAAAGCAGCCCTTCTGTGTCAACCCCCTGAGTGGGTGTTCTTTGGACACTCAAGCCTAGAAGCCGCTTGCCCTATCGAGGTCTGTGCATCTTCAGAAAGGCACCTCTTGCTGGTCCCTATTCCTGCAAGTTAAACCCTCTTGGCTTACGGCCCAGAAAACTTCTGTCCGCTAAGCATCCCTCTGAAAGAAGGAAGTTTTCTGTGCACCAGAACGTCCGGGGCTTGTTGGGACGTTGTCACCTTGGGAGGAGTGGAGGCTGTTCTTATCACTTCAAGATCTCCATTAGGTTTCCCATCACTATGGATATTTTGCTAACCTGAGAAGCTTGCTTCCCTCTCTCTTCAGGTCGTCAGGAAGGCTTCTGCATGATGTGCGTAATGGAAGCGCATGTTAACAAGGTCCTGCATTCCTCAGGCTCTACCATCGAGCCTAGGGCTATCATCAGTGTCCTCACACGTAAGTCATTTCAGGGGCTTGTAGAGGTTTTCTTCCGTTCTTGTAGGAGAGAACAACTAACTTCTTCTTTCTCAGGAATAGGAGAACATTTCCAGCTTGGCATGCAGGAAGATGCCCACGAGTTCTTACGCTCCACTGTCGATGCCATGCAGAGAGCTTGTCTGAGTGGAAGCAGCGAGTAAGCACAAGCAAATTACCTTCTCGGTGTTCCTGAGCCCTTTGGACTCCTTGATGTACTCCCACCAAGGAAAACCTACGCCCTGGCCTTTCAGGCAAAGCAAAACTCTTGGAGGAGGTAACTCTCTGCCGTACCATTTTTTTTTTTGCCAGCTTGGACTTCTCTTTGCAAGAAACTACCATCGTCCATCAAATATTTGGGGGCTCTCTGAGATCCAGAGGTAGGTTTTTCCACAACTGTTGCTCTCCTTGGAATTGTCTGTGCCCTTCTGTCTGCCTGTGGTAGGTGTGAAGAGCATAAACCATCACAGTCACTTGACTTCCCCGATCTCTGAGCATTTTGATTTGCATTCCAGTCACGTGCTTGAGCTGCAGAGCGGTTTCTGATTCCTATGAGGCCTTCCTGGATGTCCCGTTGGATATAAAAGTAAGAGGGTTTGTGATTCAAGATGTCCCAAGGCCCCTGTAGCTTTCCAGTATCGACGCAGTTGACTTAAAAATGTCTGCTGCGAAGAGAAGAGAGCTTGGTGGTGGGTGGGAGGGGAATGGACGGTGTCCTTGTGGGGAGGCCGTGGCAGTGGGCTCCCTGTAGGTGCTGGCTTGAAGCTGAACCAGCACGCATTATCCTCTCGGCACCCTTGACGTACTCTCATCCTTCTGCCCTTTGCCCTCCCTCAACAGCCGTCTGGCTCCTGGGCTGATGGCGTGTATTTTTGTTCATTACTGATGACCCTGCACACCATCGGTAGCTGAACTGAGCGGTGCCACAGAGAGGTCGCTCTCGATCGCCCCGGGAATCCCTGGGAATGGAGGGAAACGTTCAGCATCAAACCCTCTTTCTGCCTCCTCCTGGGCACTGCTTGTCGACTCCTCCTAAGTGTTGGGGCGAGGGCGTTTCCCGCAGCTCAGTGCTCTCCTTTCTCACTCCTCCAGGCAGCCTCCTCTGTCACCGCAGCTCTGGAGGACTTTGTGAAACCCGAGCAGCTGGATGGCGAAAACTGCTTTCAGTGCAGCCAGTAAGACGATTACTAACGACATAGTAATACGAGATCCTGCATGAGGGTGCTGCATGTCGTCGAGCATAAGTCATCTTGTCAGATAGCTTTAATGCACAATAACGAGATGCAGCTTTTTTTAATACGGCCTTGTGGTACTAAATAGCCTTCAAACAGCGTAAGGATGTGTGAGACATGAAAGCTTGTCTGTCCTTCTGGGGGGAAGAAAGGGCTCATTTCAGCACGTGGCTCTCTGCTTGGTTTCAAGGTGTGACAAGAGGGTTGCCGCCTCCAAGGGGTTTACAATCCATGGCGCGCCCAAGGTTCTCACGCTGTGTCTGAAAAGGTTCCAAGATGTCACCGGCCGGAAGATCAGCAAGGTGTGTACACAATCGGAGTGCTGCTTCCTCTTCCTGGAGCAGGAGATTTCCCAAAGCAGTGCGCTTTCTTTCACAAGTTCCTGTTCCTTTCCGGGGAGAGGAGAGGAAAATTCCCGTGGGAAGACAAGCATGTCCTCTGCTCCGACAGAGCTGCTTTGGCTGGGAACAGTTTCCTGCCACCCAAACCACTGCATGTTGCTTTAGGGAAAACCCAAGTGTTCACGAGCCCAAAAGAAGTGTGTAGACATCTCTAGCATGTGGCCTTGGAAGGCTATTTCATCAAATCTGCCAGGATCATTTCGGAGCCCTCTTGGTCTCTCCGTAGGTTGTGGACTATCCCAAGTGCTTGGATCTGCGGCCATACATGTCTCAGACAGCTGGAGAACCGCTGCTCTACTCCTTGTATGCCGTCCTGGTGCATAGCGGTGGCAGCTGTCACGTCGGACACTATTTCTGCTACGCAAAGGTAAAGAGCAGCTTCCTTCCTAACAAGGCACACCTAGCAGTGTTACTGGCAGCCAAGGTTTTGGGGGAGAAGGTCTCCTTAGCGGCTGCATTGGATTTCTTTTGGCGTACTCTTGGTTCTGCAGCTTTCTGCCTGTGTTTTTGTGGAGAAACCATGCAGTTCATCTCCAGATACCCATGCCTTTCTTTGCAGGCCAGCAATGGGCTGTGGTACGAGATGGACGACAAGTCTGTGGATCCTTGTGGCATCGACACAGTTCTCAGGCAGCAAGCCTATTTGCTCTTCTATGTCAGGTAAGAACCAGTATTAAAATGTCTTCAGCAGATGTTTCCTTTTCATGGCTTTGCTGTTTTTCTTCTCATCCTCCCGAGTGTTTCTCTTTCTGTCAGAGGAGACAATTACTACCTGCATCATTCAGTGCTGTCAAACCTGCCCTACCCCACATCAGTCCTTATCTTTCCTTGCTGGGCTTTAGGCTGCTGCCCTGGTGTAAACTGCTCCTTGCCTGCTGTCTGAAGCTGGCCTCTGTAGAGAAGAGGACGTAAAGGGGGCCTACAGGAAAGATGGGGAGAGACTCTTGATCAGGGCGTACAGTGATGGGACGAGGGGTAATGGTTTGAAAGTGAAAGAAGGGAGATTTAGATTAGATGTGAGGAAGATCCTGGTCTAGCGGAGGGTGTCCCCTGCCCATGGCAGAGGCGTTGGAACTTGGTGATCTTTGAGGTCCCTTCCAAGCCAAATCATTCTTTAATTCTATGATTCTATGAAATGGAGGCCATAGGGGGTATAAAGACAAGGTCTTGCTGCGACAGGGGCAGACGTGTTGGGAAGACCCCCATCGAATTTCCCATTTGTAGTCTTGGTGACGTCTTCTCTCTGTGATAGAATCTGCTGCAAGAAAATGACTGAGCCCCAGAGGAGGCTGCAAGAACAGCCCTAACAGGAGATCACTCTTTTTTATCTCCAGGTGCCCTGATTTGGACATTGGAGAAAGGGCTTCTTCCTCACCGGCACCATCATCTGCCCGTTCCCTCCTCAGCCAGTGGGTGGCCAAGAGCAAGCAGGTGGGTTCTGTGGGACCACAGGGTCTGTCTCCTAGGACTAAGGTAACTCTGGGGGGTGGCTCAGGGCACCAGATGGACAGTGCATTTCTTTCTGGGATCTTGACATTGCTCTCTTTTCCCTCTCACACTGCAGCTGACTTCACGGCCCCAAGGCTGCTCCCTGTCAGAGCATGGATACAGCCCTTCTTCCCACTGCCAGAGGAACGGTGCCAGAAAGAGGACCCGGAGCAGATCCCCACAGTGGGGCAATGATCTTTGCGGCTCACCTATGGACACCACCAACCATGAGCCCTCAGTGGGGAGAAGGAGGGGATCGAGTGCTCCAAATCGTTCCCAAGCCCCAAGGGACAGCACAGCTCCAGGGCACTCCAGCACCAGCTCCAAGAAGGCTCCCACACGCAGGGCTGCTCGGGAGCAATCCCTGCCCATGCAGAGGGAGCGGAGCAGATCCCCATGGTGGGGTGATGAACTGCAGAGCTGGATTATGGACACCACCAATTCTGAGCCCTCAGCAGGGAGGAGGAGAAGAACTAGTCCTCCAAGGCGTGACTGCACTCCCAGGGCTGCTGCAGCTCCTGGGCCCTCCAACACCAACACCCAGTTGACTCCTGCACCCAGGGCTGCTCAGCATCACACTCTGCCCAGGCAGAGAGAGCGGAGCAGATCCCCGCGGCGGGGTGATGAGCTCATGGACACCACCAACTATGAGCCCTCAGGAGGAAGAAGGAGGAGAACAAGTCCTCCACATCGTTCCCGAGCCCCAAGGAATGATGCAGCTCCAGGGCACTCCAACGCCCGCACTCAGGTGGCTTCCATGCCCAAGACTGCTCGGGAGCAATCGCAGCTGATGCCGAGGGAGCGGAGCAGATCCCCACGGCAGGGTGATGAACTCCGTCGGTGGTTCATGGACAATAACAAAAATGACCTGTCAGCAGGCAGGAGGAGGAGAACTAGTTCTCCAAGGCGTGACCGCACTCCCAGGGCTGCCGCAGCTCCCGGTCCCTCCAACACCACCTCCCAGGTGGCTCCCGCACCCAGGGCTGCTCAGCAGCAAACCGTGCTGAGGCAGAGAGAGCGCAGCAGATCCCCGCAGCGGGACTATGATCTCTGCAGCCGGTTTGTTGACACCATGGATTATGAGCCCTCAGCAGGGAGCAGGAGGGTTTCAGCGTCCCCAAGACGCATTTCAGAGAAACGCTCAGGGCGCTGCCGTGGTGATGGGGGCAGAATGTGATCCTGGGTGAAGAAGAACACCATCTTTCCTCTGCTGTGCCAGACAAGAGGAGCAGGAGAAGAAAAAGGAGGAGGAAGCCAGGAAGCACCAGCACTGCCCCCAGCAAGGGGCCAAGCTGCACAAAGGACACCAGCAGCCCACCCTGGCCCTCCTCCCAGGGCTGCCTCTGGCCAGGAAGAGCTCAGACACACCTTCCAGAGACTTGGACAGCTCTGCCGGCTGGCCCACCTGCCCACAGGTCCCTTGAGGAAGAGCTTTAATCCCTGTTCATCTGTTGGGATCACCTTGCCACAGCCAAAATTAAAACCACTTGTTGGCCTTGCCTATGTCATTCGTGGGCTGTTTTCTTCTCTGCAGGTTTTGAGGCACTTGGTGCCAATACCCAGTGTGAGAGGTTTATGACTTGGGACTTTGAAAGCAGTCTGCTTGCCTCTGCCCATCTTGCATTTTCTTCTTTTTCAATGTGGAGTTCAAGTCACTCCAACAGAAATGGGCTGGAGGAGCTGACAGCGAGTGGGACTGAAACAGGCTGAACGGCCGGGCCCAGAGGGTGCTGCTCAGTGGCACCAAGTCTAGTGCGAGGCCAGGAACGAGCGGCATCTCCCAGGGCTCAGTACTGGGTCCAATCCTGTTTAACATCTTCCTTAACTACTGGTCTGGGTGATGGGGCAGAGGGCACCCTCAGCAAGTTGGCCGATGACACCAGCCTGGGAGGAGTCTATGGGAATGCTGGTGGCTGTAGCAGGGTGGCTCTCTCCCGGCCACCTCCTGTTTACTTTGCTTGAAACAGCTTCCTAACAGCAGCAAACATTGCCACCTCCTGCCCTCTCCCTTTTCAAGTCTT
Source organism: Grus americana (assembly GCF_028858705.1). Lineage (NCBI taxonomy): Eukaryota > Metazoa > Chordata > Aves > Gruiformes > Gruidae > Grus > Grus americana. The sequence continues at coordinate 41,053 of NW_026561803.1, read as the reverse complement.
CCAAGGACACACGAAGCAACGCAGGTCGTGCTGCAGGTCTGGGAGGGACCCCAGCAGGATCTGCCTTGACTGTGAGAGTTGCTCGTTATTCCGGGTGGCTGTGACGATGCAGAGAAGTGGAATCAAAGCAGCAGTTTTGGTTGGCGTGAGAGATCATGGCTCCAGCAAAGCCACTTAATCAGCAGCTAGCATGGGGAAGGAGTTGGGGAAGGAGGTTAGAAGAGCATGAGACAGCCAGAGAGATGTCTGCAGCGGGCTCCCCTATGAGGAATCTAGGCCCTGAAAGACAAGATACCATAAAAAATGCTGTCATATGGCAAATGTTGTTTTCAAGGCCCATTTGACTGCTCCTGGGTTCTCTACCAAAGAGCTACGTCCAGGGAGAAGGGTAGGAGGGAGGAAGAGGAGAGACCATTCCAACAAACTACCAGTCAAGACATTCATCACCAGGCAAAGGACTTAGAAAGAGGGAAAACCAAAACGCCTGGAGAGATGGAATGTTCCCAGGCATGCTGACCAGAGAGTTCATGGCAAAGTAACCTGACCCACTGTCACGTAAAGGGTGAGAGTCTGATGCGTGGCTGAGGGAGGCCCTCCTGTTGAGTCCCCAGGTTCAGAAAGGACCCCCTTGCTTTCTGAACTCCTTCTCAGAGAGGACCCTAGGTGCGGCTAGGTCCAGTCTTAGGCCCAGACTTGATCAACGGTTTATGTCTAAAGGATTATATATATAGCCACATATCAGAGTCAACGTTTGCTAGTCGGAGCCCCCAAAGGCCTTTCACTGAGACACTTTCACAATGTTGAAACAGATAGAATACAGGTGATACCCCAAATGCAAAATGTGTCGTGCATTTGAGGTGGAATTGCTCCTGTACTGCCCAGACTGAGCTGCCCCGGGGCGCTGCAGCAGCGTGCGGCCTGGTGCTGCCGGGAGCTGCCGGGGATCTGATCAGTACTTCTAAATATCTAAAGGGTGGATGTCAAGAGGATGGGCCAGTCTCTTTTCAATGGTGCCCGGTGCCAGGTCAAGGGGCAACGGGCACAAACTGGAACACAGCAAGTTCCACCTGAATATGAGGAAAAACATCTTCACTTTGAGAGTGACCGAGCACTGGAAGAGGCTGCCCAGAGAGGTTGTGGAGTCTCCTTCTCTGGAGAGATTCAAAACCCACCTGGACGCAATCCTGTGCAACCTGCTCTAAGTGATCCTGCTTTAGCCGTTGGGTTGGACTAGCTGATCTCCAGAGGTCCCTTCCAACCCCGACCATTCTGTGAATCTGTGAATCTGTGAATTTGCTGACTGAGATGACTCTGCAGCACCTTGTGCCAATCTCCAGGAACACAAGGTACCACTGAGAAAGGCCCTGGGTGAGGTCAGCTTGCAATCCAGCCAGACCGTGGACATCAGTGGCATGGCTTTTCTTCATATCATCAGGGAGGTGGGTAGAGGACAATGGAGAGGAGGACCATTAGGGGCTGAGAGCATAGCGACATGAGTGGAGACCCTGGTGTGTTGTGCCTCCCAGTCATGCGGCACACCTGGGTGCATAGACAAGGTGGACCTTGCCATCTTGCTGTGATGCTGGCATTCAGGTTCTGGCACACCCAATCCCTTTGGGAGGCCATGCTGTGTCTGCCCATCCCCCACTGCAATTATTTCCTTGAAATCATGTAGGTGCCTGCAATGCAGGGATGGGCTTGGGCCTGAGTTTGGCAGTGAGCTGAGCTCTAGTGAGTGCACTGGAGAGCGCCTACAGAAAGATCTGACCCTCCTTCTGGCGCACTCCTCCATTTGGTCAGCTGAAAGTGCAGCAGCCACCACGGAAATGTGAGTCCCATGGACTGTCCTGGTTTTGGCTGAGACAGAGTTAATTTTCTTCGTAGCAGCTGGGATAGTGCTGTGTTTGGGATTTAGGATGAGAACAATGTTGGTAACACACGGATGGTTTTAGTTGTTGCCAGGCAGTCAAGGACTTTTCAGCTTCTCATGCTGGCCTGCCAACGAGAAGGCAGGGGTGCCCAACAAGCTGGGAAGGGACAGAGCCAGGACAGCTGACCCAAACGATATTCCATACCCTATGACATCATGCTCCGTGTATAACTGAGGAGTGGGCCAGGAGGGAGTTCGGCTTGAGGACTAACTGAATATCGGCTTCGGTTGGTGAGCAATTGTGCTGTGCATCACTTGGTTTGTTTGTTATTGTATTTTTTTTTCCTTCCTTTTCTGTCCTATAAAACTGTCTTTTTCTCAATGCCCATATTTTACCTTTTTTGTCTCTTTTTGATTCTCTCCCCCATCCCACTAGGGGAGAGTGAGTAACCAGCTGTGTGGTTACTTTAGCTGCGTGGGTTAAACCATGACGCAGGCTTTCAGATGCCCTAAACATCTGGTGTAAGCTGAGGCGACCAAGGCACCCGTCCCCAAGACCCCACTGCTGATGCTCAGGCAGGTGTGGGTGTCCCAGGTGTGCTCCATCAGAGCCCACAAACACATCCACGAGTCTTGGAGTACCCCTGGCACCTCAGATGCCACCAGCTGTTTGTGTGTGACCAGCTGCCTGCCACCCTTCATCGCCATGGATCCCCGTGGGAGCTCAGGGAAGGAGCTGGCCTGCAGGCACCTATTTTGTGCCCATGGAGCTGAAGCAAGAGGAATCCTACCTCCTGTGAGTCTGTGGGGTGCATGAGGGAGAGCTCAACCCCACTCCGCTCTCCAGGCTACTCAGCAGAGAGGAGAAGCCTGATGTACTCAGCTGAATCCCTGCCCTCCGTGGAAGGGGGGAATGATCCCTGCCTTTCACTGCTGCGCTGTCCTGCCTGGCAATGGGACAGGGAGAAGGGTAAAGGGAGGGGAACATTTACACCTGCCGTAGAGGTCAAATCCATGGCAGGACAAATGCCACTTCTAAAATCAGTCTTTCCAGTGTTCAGTGTCCAGTTAGTGATTACTTCAGCCTGAGTCTACCCCAGGAGAGGTCCTGCTGCCTTTCAAGAGCTGTAAGCTCTGGGAGCCCCAGGGACATCTCCAGGGAGCCTGGGAGGGCAGAGAACATGCCACCTTGGGCTGATGCTCTGCTGCTGAGCTGGGCTGGGCTCCTGGGACGGAGGGAGCTCATGGTGAGCAGGCAGTGCTGCAGAGAGACAGCTCTGCTCAGGAGCAGCTCCTCTGCAAAGAGCAGCAGGGCTGAGGGCACTGCCTGCAGACAGTGACGGCAGTCAAGTGTAGTGAGAGAGAGGTTAAAGGCAGATGGGGCTGGGAGGATGCTGAGAGCTCAGAAGAGGAGAAATCAACACAGCCCTTGACAAGGAAAGGCTCTGGGTGCAGAGAAATGCAGCTGCAGTTCGTGGAGGGATCTCCTAAAGCTGAAATAACGCACAGCCTATGGGATCTCTCTCTTCTATAGAGGAGGCTGTGCTCCAGAGCAGGGTTTTCCTGCTGCACCATCAGAGGGTCAGGGCATGAGAGGGAGAGCGGCAGAGGTGTGCAGGTGGGTGTGCAGCCAGGGGTGCCCAGGGCTGTCCTTCAGAGCAGAGTCCTTGCCAAGGTCAGCACTCAGCCTGCCTGGGGAGATCCCCATGGTGCTGTGGGGAGAAGCTGTGGGTGGAAAGACAGGGCAGGGTAGGGTCCTTTTGGTGGTGAGACGGTGCTGTGTGGGTCAGGGCTGTTCAAAATCACACTCTGGACATTGGGAGAAGCAGCATTTCAAGAGGAAGGCCAAGGCAGGGACTACCTTCTTAGCTTTCTTCTAAGGGAAAGGGGAGAGGAGCTGTCAAGTTTGAAGAAGTCACTGAGACTCCTGAACCCTTACACTGAGGGATCAACACAGCTGCCAGAAGCCTCCTAAGTGCCTTCACCCACTCCTCTACCAGCAGACAGCACCACCATCACCTTTGCTTGCAGCATCAGTGCTTCTCTGACCTACTCCTGCGGAGCTGCTAACAGGGAGATGCCCTGGGCAGAGCCCTGCTGCCAGGAGGTGTCTTCAGGGCAGAGCTGAGCACAGAGCAGGTGGGATGGGGTCTGTGAGCACTGACAGGGAGGAGACTTGGAGACAGAGAAACGGCTCCCGGCAGGGACAACTCCAGGGAGCAGAGAGCCAGGCCACCCCTCGGCATCACTCTCTGCTCAGCTGCTTAGAGAAAGAGAAAAGAGTTGTGAGGAATGGACTTTGAAACGGGACTCTTCCAAGCTCTCAAGTCCAGTTTCTCTTTCAAGTCCATTGTGTGTGAGATCATCCTCCAACGGAGAGAGGTGTATAATTAGCACAGGGCACCTGCGTGGTGACCAGCAGATCACTTGTGGGCAGACCAGCTCTCCTGACTCTGCATTAGGGATCAGGGAGCCCTTTTGTCCCTCAGGGCTCACCAGTGTCCAGGCTGAGAGCAAGGTGAAAGATGAGGATTTCTGCCCCTTCAGGGAAGGTGCCCTCACTCAGCAGCACAAAGGTGAGCTCAGAAAAAGGAATTGAACAAAGTTCCCTCCGAAAAAAGAGAAGCAATTTTGAGGGGATTTTTTTGAGAAACAGCATAGGACTGGCTCAAAGAAGTCTGCCCTGACTTGTCAATGTCTTCTTTCAACAGCCCCCCAAGCCCAGAGTGAACAAATGTCCAACGGCAGCTCCATCACCCAGTTCCTCCTCCTGGCATTCGCAGACACACGGGAGCTGCAGCTCTTGCACTTCGGGCTCTTCCTGGGCATCTACCTGGCTGCCCTCCTGGGAAACGGCCTCATCATCACTGCCATAGCCTGTGACCACCACCTCCACACCCCCATGTACTTCTTCCTCCTCAACCTCTCCCTTCTAGACCTGGGTTCCATCTCCACCACTTTCCCCAAAGCCATGGCCAACTCCCTGTGGGACACCAGGACCATCTCCTACACAGGATGTGCTGCACAGCTCTTTCTGTCAGTCGTTTTCATTTCAGCAGAATTGTATCTTCTCACTGTCATGGCCTACGACCGCTACGTTGCCATCTGCAAACCCCTGCACTACGGGACCCTCCTGGGCTGCAGAGCTTGTGCCCACATGGCAGCAGCTGCCTGGGGCAGTGGGTTTCTCACTGCTCTGCTGCACACAGCCAATACATTTTCCCTACCCCTCTGCCACGGCAATGCTGTGGACCAGTTCTTCTGTGAAATCCCCCAGATCCTCAAGCTCTCCTGCTCAGATGCCTACCTCAGGGAAGCTGGGCTTCTTGTGGTTAGTGTCTGTTTAGCATTTGGGTGTTTTGTTTTCATTGTGGTGTCCTATGTGCAGATCTTCAGGGCCGTGCTGAGGATCCCCTCTGAGCAGGGACGGCACAAAGCCTTTTCCACGTGCCTCCCTCACCTGGCCGTGGTCTCCCTGTTTATCAGCTCTGGCATGTTTGTCTACCTGAAGCCCCCGTCTGTCTCCTCCCCTTCTCTGGACCTGGTGGTGTCACTTCTGTACTCGGTGGTACCTCCAGCCATGAACCCCCTCATCTACAGCATGAGGAACAAGGAGCTCAGGGATGCAGTGTGGAAACTCATGACCAGATGTTATTCCGATCCAATAAACTGCCCACCTTCTTCTGCATAGCATTTATTATGTAACTTATTACTGACCCAGCCTGTAAGCTGTAATTTTTGCTACTGGTGGTAGTGTTTTACTTGTAATGAGGTTGTCATCCCCCTTCTCATTTACTGTCTGCTTTTCTTTTCTTTTCTGAGTGGCTGTGTAAATGAAGATCCCTGCTCTCTGTGTGTTTAAACAAATAAAAAGGGCCCTGCAGCTCCTTCTTTTATCTTTTTTTTTTGAGATTCTTCCTCCAAGACCTTTTTGGATCTGCAGGATCGTACAGAGCCAGGACTCATGGTTGGGAGCTAAGACATTCAGGCGCAGGAGAGAGGAGGTCAGTCTGTGCCTTTGGTGGCATGGATTGAACAGGAAGGTGTCCCAGGGAATTCATCACCCCCCAGCCTCTCTCATCAGCCATTTCCAGCACTGGCTGCTCACCCCACGTTTATGGGTTAGTCTTGCTACGAGGCCATCTCCACCATCCTGCTGGGCTCAGAGCCTGTATCATGGAAATGACCAGCTCTGCCTGGGCTCTCTTCTGGCCCAGACCCTGGCAGACCCTGGAGCAAGGCTGCCTCTGAAGCCACACATTGGACCTGGTTGGGGCTGAGTGTAGGAAGAATGGGGAAGAGTGCAGAAAGGAGGAGTTAGCAGTGAGAGACTGGGGTGGGTTGGCCCTGGCTGGACATCAGGCACCCACCAAAAGCCACTCTGTCACTCCCTTCCTCAGATGGACAGGGGAGAGAAAATACACGGAAAGGCTCGTGGGTCGAGATAAGGACAGGGAGAGATCACTCAGGAATTACCATAATGGGCAAAACAGACTCAACTCGGGAAAATTAATCTAATTTTTTACCAATCAAACCAGAGTCGAGGAATGAGAAAGAAACCCTAATTTTAAAAACACCTTCCCCCCCACCTCTCCCTTCTTCCCAGGCTTAACTTCACTCCCGATTGCTCTATCTCCTCCCCGCGTGCAGCACAGAGGTACGAGGAATGGGGGTTGATGTTCAGTTAATCACAGGTTGTCTCTACCGCTCCTTCCTCCTCAGGGGCAGGACTCCTCACACTCTTCCCCTGCTCTGGCGTGCGGTTCCTCTCGAAGCAGACAGTCCTCCGTGAACTTCTTCAATGGGAGTCCTTCCCACAAGCTTCAGTTCTTCACGAACTGCTCCAGCGTGGGTCCCTTCCATGGGGTGCAGACCTTCAGGAGCAGACTGCTCCAGCGTGGGTCCCCCACGGGGTCACAAGTCCTGACAGAAAACCTGCTCCGGCATGGGCTCCTCTCCTCACAAGGCCACAGGTCCTGCAAGGAGTTTGAGCCAGCGCGGGCTTCCCATGGGGTCGCAGCCTCCTTCAGGTGTCTCCACCTGCCCCACTGTGGGGTCCTCCAGGGGCTGCAGGTGGATATCTGCTCCACCATCAACCTCCATGGGCTGCAGGAGAAAAGCTTGTCTCACCATGGTCTTCTACAAGGGCTGCAGGGGAATCTCTGCTCTGGTGCCGGGAGCACCTCCTCCCCCTCCTTCTGCACTGACCCGGGTGTCTGCAGGGTTCTTTTTTTTTATGTATTTGCAATCTCTCTCACTGCAAAAATTGCTCCTGTTTTGGTTTTTGGGGGTTTTTTGTTGGTTTGGGTTTTTTTTTTCTTTCTTAAATATGTAATCCCAGAGGTGCTACCATCGTCGCTGATTGGCTTGGCCTTGGCCAGCAGTGAGTTCATCTCGGAGCCGGCTGGCATTGGCTCTCTTAGACAGAGGGGAAGCTTCCAGCAGCTTCTCACAGAAGCCATCCCTGTAGCCCCCCCGCTACCAAAACCTTGCCGTGCAAACTTAAAGCACTGTTCTAAAAATTGCATGCCAGAGGCTAACCACTCTGAACTAATTTAGTAAAACCTAAATTAAAGAGCATTGGTTGACCAGCAACAATATGAAGGAGGTCTCTTACAGCACTGTCCTGTTGCTGCTGTCAGCGATAGTACCACTAAGTCCAAAACATCCTTGAGAGCTTCTTTGTTTTCCCTCGGCTCCAAAGCTCAGGCTGCTCAGGCCAGGAAAGTACTACCTCAAATCTCTTCAAACCAAACGTCTCCAAACTTCTCTCATCCGCACTTACCCCAGAACACTTCTCCCCATCACATCAGCACTGGTCTCTGTTTTCTATTGGGGTGAAGTCAGGGTACTCCTTTGTAAAGACTTCCCTACAAAAATCTTCTCTACCTGCTGATCCCACTCGTATCACCTCACGCTACGTACAGCTCCATCTTCCTTCTGCAGAGCTCTATGGGATAGACTGTTTCCCTGTTTCTTTCATGAGAAAAAGTGACAAACCGCAGAGATTCCTTGCCAGGAAGCCACAGCCTTGGGTGTTGCTCAGCTCCTTCTCACTGGCACTTCATTCCACACCTGTTTTGGTGTATTTGGTGCTTTTCTGTGGCTATTCTTTATGCACAGAAGATCTTAAAAGGACAACGATTTCATAAAGGCCCTGTTACAGACAAAAGTTTGCCATGAGCTCTGGAGGGAGCCAGAAAGATAGTTAATAAGCACCAGGAATGTGAAGGCCTCTTCTGAAGAGCAAGAAACCCTGAGCAGCAGTGGTTGTCCATGTGTAGGTCTCAGAGAGAAGGTCAAGGGATGTTAGTGAGAAACAAGGAGACGGCTTATGATTTTAGTAAATGCTGAAACCATATCTGAGCCCAGAAATGAAAGCAGCTGGTACCTGTGTATGGGGAAGAGGAGGAGGTTTGTCCTGGGAAGATGTCAGGAAGGAAGACATCTCTTCTGCAAATCAGGGATGAAAAAGATTTTTCCATGTTGTGTGCATGCCTAGGAGCTGGAGAATGCTCACTGCTGAGGGTCATCATGTTCAGTCAAGCACCATGAGATGACCTTTCATTCTAAATCTTCAAGTTTCTGTTGGCCTAATCCCCAGGTGTATCGAGGTCCCTCTGGAATGAACCTCCAACATTGAAAGTACCTGTGCTGATGTTCATCCTGAGTCATGGTGCCTCTAACAAGGTGATAACTGAGGTAGCTACAGGACACTACAGATGAGAAAAAGAGTACTAGTGTAGTGTAGTTGCTAATCAAGGCAGAAAGCAACGTTTAACCACCTCAGAAACACCAAATAAGGGTTCAAAGGGAGAATGTGCAGGGCCTGTGAGGAAATGGATAAAAGGGGTTGTCTTTTTGTATGGGAGGGTCTAACAATGCTGAAAGAGTAGGGCTGGAGAGGTGGGAAAGGATTGAAAAGGGAATGAATGGTGAAGCAAAGGAAATGGTCAGGACAGTTTGGGGATACCTGTCAAGCAGGCCTGCACCTGAGCAGCAGTGCCTGGAGCAAGGCATGAGAGCTGCAGCTGCTCTGACTAAACTAAGAACCTGACTTACTTCCATGGTCACAGGGAACCTGAGAACTTTCCCTGCTGTCATCAAATGCAGACCTTGAGGACAAGAAACTGCTGCATCATTTTGGTTTCCAGACTCTTAAATGGGATTTCAGGAGGTCTCTGCTGTGGCCTTCTGCATGCAGCAGAATCAGGTATGGAGTCAGACAGTGTTGCTCAAGGCTTTATCCATTGGGGGCTGGAAAACACCGCCTCTTCTGCAGGCTGAACAAGGTTCTTCCCCTCAGTTTCTCCTCCCAGGCAAGTGCTCCAGCCCCTGAGCATCTTGGAGGCCTCCCACTGCGCTCGCTCCCAGTTATCAACATCTTCCTCCATGGGGTGGCTTGACTGGCCAACAGCCCAGCAGGCACACAGCTGCTCACTCCCTCCTCCTCCTCCCCCTCCCCAGCGGGGGGGCCCCAAACTTGACACAGCAGCGTACAGGTGGTCTACAGAGCGATAAGCAGGGGGACACAGTCGCTTCCCTCACTCTCCTGCTGACACTCCAGTTCATACACTCCAGGACACCGCTGGTGGCCTTTGCTAGCAGGTCGCACGGTGGGATTGATCGTTGTCGTTTGTCCCCCAGCACCACCAGGGCCTTTGAGGCAGGGCTGATCCCCAGCCAGGCATTCCTCAGCCCCGGCCACTGCTGGTGTCAGTCTGTCCCAGGTGCAGGACCTGGCCTTTGTCTGTCTTCTCTGTCATGAAGTTCCTGACAGGACAGTCCTTCTGCCTGGCACGTTTCCCCTGAATGGCTTCGCTAAGGCACAGGAACGATCACCCCCCCGCATTTAGTGTCATTGACACTAAAGTCCCTCTTCTCCCTTCATGCATAACTGCAGTTAGTTCATCATGAAGGCAACCAGGTTGGTGAGGCATGATATACCCTGGGAAGTCCATGCTGACGGCTCGTGGACACGTTCTTCTCATCTGGGTGCCCAGATATGTCACCTGAGAAGACTCTACCTGATGGCACACTCCTCACCAAAGTGAGCTGGTGCAGCCTGGGGTTCCCTGGGTTGCAATGTTGGCCACTTTCCAAGACAGGTGCAGCTTTTGCACGTCCTCACTCACAAGAGACCTCTACCAAGCCTGTGAACTTTGAAAAGGCATATTCAAAAGAAATATTGATCTTCCCCTGTACCTTCATCATCACTACTCTGCCCATTATATGGAGTTTTTAATTTCTCTAATCTTTCCTATATTGTCACCTCTCCTGATAACAACAACCATTTCTGAAGTCATCTTTCCAGCAGACTGTCTAGACAAAGGCCTTTTCCATTACACTCTACTTTTCTCCTCCCCCTGGCAGGGACGGAGTTAATTTTCTTCCTAGCAGTTGGGATAGTGCTGTGTTTTGGATTTAGGATGAGAGTATTGTTGATAACACACTGATGGTTTTAGTTGTTGCCAAGCAGTCAAGAACTTTTCATCTTCTCATATGGCCTGCCAACAAGAAGTTGGGAGGCACCAAGAAGCTGGGAGGGGACACAGCCAGGACAGCTGACCCAAACTGACCAAAGGGATATTCCTTACCCTATGACATCATGCTCCATATAGAACTGGGGGCTTGCCAGGAGATGAGGTGGCTCAGGAACTTGCTGAGCATTGACTTCAGGTGGTGAGAAATTGTGCTGTTCATCATTTGTTTTATATATTCTGTTATTGTTATTGTTGTTATTACTAACATCATCATCCCTTTCTGTCCTATCAAACTGTCTTTATCTCAACTCACAAGATTTCCTTTTATTCCTTTTTCAATTCCCTCCCCCATCCCAGGAAGGGGAGTTAGAGAACAGCTGTGGGGTTGGTTTACCTGCCGACCAGGTTAAATCACGACACTAGTCTAATTTGCTCTTTAGCCAACTCTTTAGCTGTGTTTATAGCTAGCTTTTGGCATCTACCTGTCTAAAACATTGCTCATAAGATTATCCCTTGTAGAAAAGCAACATCATTAGAGGCAGCTTGTAGTAAGCATATGGTGCAGAGTGTGTTTTATTGTCGATGAAACTTTATCGTGCTTGACTTTTCTTTGCTTGCAAATAGGCAAAAAAAATAATATGTGCAGCCATTTCTCTAAGGAAAGCAAGTGCAGGTTGGTACAAAGGAGCTGTAACATCCAGCTGCAGAATTCAGTGGAGAAGTCTGATGTAAGGGAAAGTCCCCGGTGGCCAATGAGAGAAATGGTGGGGCTGGGGAGCTGAGGTGAAGGTTGTCCTTACTGTGTCAGAGCTCAAGGGACTGCTTTTCCTCCTGTCCAGGCGTCATTAGGAGAGACCCTGGAGCAAGATCTACTGGGGAATGCTGCCATCACCTCTTCTCTAAACTGAAAAGTAGTAAAATACACCCTTGGAAATAAAAGCTCCTCTTTATTAGAAGTTCTTTGAAATCTTTCTCCATAACTACACTAGGAAACAGCTCCAATTATCTGTACAACTCTTGAAGACTTGAAGAAAATCACAGGGAGAGAGATGGCTCGTTAGGGCTTATTTTAATGAGTCCCATGGTGTATTTGGTGCTGAGTAACGAACCTCAGGTACTGAGAGGAGATTGCACAAACCTCTCAAAGACTCAGTGTAAAAGGAAAAAACCCAAAGTACCTTGAAGCATTGAGTCCCACTGAGCACCATGACCAGCAAAGGCTCCCCGAGGACTCGTTAGAAGGGATAATTGGAGGCCATGATTGCAGGTAGGCAGAGGTAATGTGCAGGCAGCTGAGATGCAGAGAAAGCCCTGCTTTTGTCTGATGAAGCAGAAGGGCCAAGGCCTGACCCCCAGCCCCTGGGAAGGCAGATCCTGTCCTTCACGCCTTGCTCAGGGCTCTTCCTGGGGCAGTGGGATGTGGGGGGTGTCGTGCTGAGTGAAGGACAACGGGATGGCAGTTCCCAGCCTTACTGGGGGTGTGCAAGGAGGCAACGAGGCCCCCCCAGTGCCTTAGGACAACATGTCTCCTCACAGGCCTTGGTGGCAGAGACGATTGCCAAGGGGACACAGACTTGGGTTCTCTTGGCGACTTCCAGCCTTGCCAGCGCCCTTTGCCATCTCCACCACACGTTGTCCTACGCTGTCCCACAGCTGCTTCTTTTCCCTGCACACTGTAGACACCCATCTCACTTCCTCACCTTGCTCTCACCCTGGCATTTCCATACATTCACGGACATCTGTCCACCCTCACGCTCTGTTCCTTGAAACACAAAGAGATGGACTGATCTCACACTCCTTCAGGATGACCTCTTGTACCACAGCACTACCCTTGGAGTGACAGTTCTTCCTCCTCATGTCCAGTCTCCACCTTCCACGCTGCACTGTGTGGCAGCATTTCTCTCTCCTGTTGTTTCCTACCTCCAAGGAAAGCTCCACCATCTGAGAAACAACCCTTCAGGCAGGCATCCCAACCCACCAGTCTTCTTGAGGCCTTTCAGCTGAGCAGACAGAAGTAACCTCACCATGATCTCCCAAGGCTGCTAGCCTTTCAGCTTCTCAGATAGACATGACCAAGCCGTGTGCCTGCTGCTGCCCCATCATGTTCTCAGGCAGAACAGACATGATCACCAAGATATAAGCCCCCTTCCTGGAGGGACCCTAGGTCCTTTGGCAGATGGGATCTCACAGACAATGTGCCAACCAGGTACCTTCTGCTGGCCTGTCAGAGACGCTGGCAGATGTGAGCTTTAAAGCACGTATCCCAGCCATGGGCCAAGGTCTGGCCTGTCAGCTATTTCAGAATGAAGTGACCTCAGAGTCCCTTTCTCAGCCACGTTCCTGCTGCTGGCCTATCACCTCCAGAGGCAGAACTGACCTCACCTCCCCATTTGCTTCCTACTGGATTATGAGGTACTTATACACAATTGACCACATCATACCATACCCAACCATCACCCTCTTTGTGGCCCAGTACCTGAGCAGGTAAAAGTAAGCTGCTTTCATCAAATTTATCCAGTAGATTTCCTACCAACAATTTGAGTGGAGAAATGTTCCTCAGAGGAACTGCTGTATTTCTACCGCTGCATTTTCTATCTCTACTTCGGCCTCTTTGTTTTGTCTTCTTCCTCTGTCGATTCTGTCTCCAAAAGCTCTCCAAGGGAGAGACTCATGGAATCATCAAATAACTCAGGTTGGAAGAGAGCCCTGAAGTTCCTCTTGTCCGGCTATCCTGCTCAAGGCAGGGTTAACCTGATGAGGTCGCTCAGAGGCTCTGCCCAGTTTGGCATCATCCACAAAGGAGCTGAAAATGCCCTCTGTCACATTGTACAGGGAGTTAATAAAGACATTCAACAGGGTTGGCCCAATCCGACTGTATAGAGACTATGGAGACCATGTCAAAGCCCTTGCTAAGGTCCAGGTACGAAACATGCCCTTCTTGCCCCTACCCATGTGGGTTCGGCAGTCCCTTCCTTCTCCTTCAGTGCCTGTGAATCCCTGCAGGTGTATTTGGCCCATCACCTTCTGAGGGACTTAGGTGAGGTTGACCAGCCTGTAATTCTCCCAGTCCTCCTCCTTGCCCTTCTTGAAGAAATGTTTGATGTCTGCCTTTTCTGAGGATCCCAAACCCTCTCTGATTGCTCTGACACGTTTGAGGGCACAATCCAGAAAGGGTGACGCGAGCAGACAGGAGTATTTGCAATGAGCCTGTCCAAGGCAGGTGAGAGGAATCTCAAGGGGAAGTTGGGGGTTGTTCCTGCAGTCACAAATAGAAACGTCAAGGCCCTGTGAGATGTCCGCACCTGAGTTGGCCTCATTGACTCCTCATATACACAGGGGTCTTCAGAGCCACGAGTCCTTCCCTTGCAGACACAGAGGCAGTGCATCGCAGCAGTCACAGTGTCTCTCTGGCCTCTTGTTGCCACTCCGGGAGGAGGCTGGGAGGCACCTCAGCCCTGCAGTGTGTCGCCCTGCCCTGCACTCATCTGAGATGCTCCAAGGCATGAGGAATGGACACCGGGACTTAGGTCCAAGGAAGCCCATCCCAGTGCTGCATTCAGGTGGTTTCCCAGGGGAAGTTACTCTCACAGTGAAGTGACCTCAAGACGCTGTCTGTCCCACAAGCCTTTTGTGGCACCTCTGAGGGAGAGCTGATGGCATTCATGCTCACTCAGGTTCATCTCCCCACATGCACATGATGTGCATGCTTCTATCTCGTCTGTAAAATGTAGACGTGAACTTCTGACCTAGTCATGCAGTGTCCTCCTTCTGAACAGGAGGGACAAACCACCTCTCTGAGCTGGAGTGAGAAGCCAGTGTTGGGAATGGTGGTTGCAAGGGGCTGGCCTGTGATGATTGCCCTGGGGCACTTTCCTTGGGGTGTCCAGTGACCACAGGCACAGACCAGACCCTGCTCTGCTGGTCCTTCAAGGCTATCCCAGGAGGACTGGCTGTGCGAGGACACTGCTGCGTTCCCTCGCCCCGCACATTCAAACACTTGGTCTGTTCGCTGGTGTTTTCCTCACCAGGGCACTTTCTTGAGCTTGTTCTGGACAGCCACTTTGAAGGAAGACCTACGCCTTCAGGCACTGCCTCAGGAGGTCCCCTTGTCTGACGGAAACACTGTTATGGGGGCAAACTCTGTCATAGTAGTGCCCATTGCCTGTCCCTGCCTATGATCACAGGACTGCCACGCAGCAGGACTCTGACCAAGCTGCCAGTGCTCTCAGGCCTTGCACCAAAAGAAGAGCTCAGAAAGAGAGTGTGGAAGTGAAAAGAGAGCAGCTCAGGAAAGACCAAGCGCTGGTGCTGCTTGGCAGTGCTCCTGTGCTGGGACTCTTTTCCCCTCCACCTGTGCACACAGGCACTGACCTGCAGCTCCAGAAAGGTCTCTCAGGAAGGATCTCAAACAAACCAGTCACTGCAGGGTCCTTTGATTTCTTTAAATGTACAGACAGTCTTGCTTCTCATTAACACACTCTCTGGATCACACAGGAAAGGTAGATCCTGATGCAGAAGTGGGATGAATAATGACATTGCTTTGTGGACCACATTGTCATCAGTAAAACAAAAGAAAAAAACCTAAATCCCCCCCCAAAAAAACAACAGCAACAAAAACTTCAGAAGACAGGTTGGGGCTGTAAGGAGTTACATTATGAGAGATGACCAGCAGGTCGAGGGAGGTGATCCTGCCCCTCTACTCCGCTCTTGTGAGACCCCACCTGGAGTACTGCATCCAGCTCTGGGGTCCCCAGTACAGGAGAGACATCGAGCTGTTGGAGTGAGTCCAGAGGAGGGCCACGAAGCTGATCAGAGGGCTGGAGCACCTCTCCTATGAGGACAGGCTGACAGAGTTGGGGTTATTCAGCCTGGAGAAAAGGCGGCTCCAAAGATCGAATTGCAGCTTACCAGATTCTGAAGGGAGCCGACAGGAAAGATGGTGAGGGACTGTTTATCAGGGAGTGTAGTGACAGGACAAGGGGTAATGGGTTTAAGCTGAAGGAGGGTTGATTTAGATTAGATGTTAGAAAGAAATTCTTTACCGGTAGAGTGGTGAGGCACTGGAACAGGTTGCCCAGAGAGGCTGTGGAGGCCCCATCCCTGGAAGTGTTTAAGGCCAGGTTGGATGAGGCTTTGGGCAGCGTGGTCTAGTGGAGGGTGTCCCTGCCCGTAGCAGGGGGGTTGGAACTAGATGATCTTTGAGGTCCCTTCCAACCCAAACCATTCTATGATTCTATGATTCTATGAGATATGCAGAGGATGATGAAGAGTTTATTGCTTCTGAAAATCATCCAGTCCTCAGTTTCCACAGTGCATCCTTGAGCTCCCGGTTCCTCATGCTGTAGATGAGGGGGTTCATGGCTGGAGGTACCACCGAGTACAGAACTGACACCACCAGGTCCAGGGATGGAGAGCAGATGGAGGGGGGCTTCAGGTCAGCAAACGTGGCAGTGCTGAGAAACATTGAGATAACGGCCAGGTGGGGGAGGCACGTGGAAAAGGCTTTGTGCCGTCCCTGCTCAGAGGGGATCCTCAGCACGGCCCTGAAGATCTGCACATAGGACACCACAATGAAAACAAAACACCCAAAGACTAAACAGGCACTAACCACAATTAGCCCCACTTCCCTGAGGTAGGCATCTGAGCAGGAGAGCTTGAGGATCTGGGGGATTTCACAAAACTGGTCCACAGCATTGCCGTGGCAGAGGGGTAGGGAAAATGTATTGGCCATGTGCAGCAGAGCATAGAGAAACCCACTGCCCCAGGCAGCTGCTGCCATGTGGGCACAAGCTCTGCTGCCCAGGAGGGTCCCGTAGTGCAGGGGTTTGCAGATGGCAACGTAGCGGTCGTAGGCCATGATGGTGAGAAGACAATACTCCCCTACAATAAAGAAGAGAAAGAAAAAGAGCTGGGCAGCACATCCTGCGTAGGAAATGGATCTGTTGTCCCAGAGTGAGCTGGCCATGGCTTTGGGGAGAGTGGTGGAGATGAAGCCCAGGTCTAGAAGGGAGAGGCTGCAGAGGAAGAAGTACATGGGGGTGTGGAGGTGGTGGTCACAGGCTATGGCAGTGATGATGAGGCCGTTTCCCAGGAGGGCAGCCAGGTAGATGCCCAGGAAGAGCCCGAAGTGCAAGAGCTGCAGCTCCCGTGTGTCTGCGAATGCCAGGAGGAGGAACTCAGTGATGGAGCTGTCATTGGACATTTGCTGTCTCTGGGCATTGGGACCTGTCAAAGGAGGAAGAAGTAGTGACAAGTTAGGGTAGACATCTCAGAGAAGTATTTCTTCCAGTTCTCATGGAAACCCCCCAAACCGCCTCTTTCCTTTCAGAAAGACCTTTTGCTGGTCCATTTAGTGAATTCGGGTGGGAGCTGGCTGAGGATCCCCCAAGTGGCACTTCTGCTTGTCGCTGAGAGAAACCTTGTGGGTCCTGTGTGGCAAAGGGACTGTCCCTTTGTGCAGACTGACAGTCTGTCCGTCAGACCCGGTCTCAGTTACCCTAGGCTGTCACCTCCTTGAGCTGGAGGGCGATTGCACCCAGACCCCCCTGAGAAGAAAATGGACAATGGGGTGAATGCAGTTCCCAAGTGCCCATCTCCAAACTCCTCACATTGTCTCAGCTCAGCCCTCCCCTCCCAGCCAGGGACGCAGGGGGCTCATCACAGGTGCTTGCATACACCCTGCCAGCAGCATTTCCATGGCCTTAGTACTGAGGGGCTGCTACGTAACACACAGACGGAACGGGAAGGCTGTGCCCTTCTGGAAGACAGCCTGCAGCACAGCAGGATGGCCCAGGGAAATAACCAAATGTCCTCAAGATCACCTGTCCGGAACAGTGAGTTGGCTCACTGAGCCCTGCAAGCAGCATTGCCTGGAGCTCCCACCTTAGGTGGGAAGAAAGGCAGCATGAAGAGGAGGGGGGAACTGGAGAAATTCCCCAATGCCCCTGTTGATGGAGGCAGTACGGGGACAAACGGATGAGCACTTGGGAGATTCCCCTCATCAGGGGTCCATCTGCCGAGGAGGTAACTCATGCCGTGGAGCACATGGCCTTCAAGGTGAAGGCCCTGCTGTGTGGCAGAAGAGATCAGGGGCTTGCTCCGGGGAAGGCGTCGGCGCTGTAGCAAATGGCACAGAGGTGCCTGAATTCCCCCCCCTCCCCTGGCATTTCTGGCAGCAGCTTCTTCTCACTCCCTGCCCATATCTCTGCAGCCTGGAGCTGTTTCTGCCGGGATTTGTTTCTCTGTCCCCACATCTCCTCCCTGTCAGTGCTCACAGACCCCATCGCACCCACTGTGTGCTCAGCTCTGCCCTGCAGACCCCTCCTGGAAGCAGGGACATCTCTGTGTGTGCGGGGGCTCAGCAGCAGTTCAGAGAAGTCTGAATTAGAACTAGGGTCTCCGTGCCTTCACCAGAGCGGAGAAATAAATTCCCATCTCCCACTGCCCCCCAGCCAATGAAGAGCGCAAAACTGAAAGCACAGGTTCCTGCACTTTCAGGTACATGTTGCCTTGATGTCCTGCTTCAAAAGGACCCTCTGCAAATGCCCTGAGGGGGATCTGAACCTGTGAGCACCTCTGACCCATGCAACACCCTCTTGACTCCAGAAGGCCTCTGCCCTGCCAGGCATCACCCCTTCCACCCAGAGCTTATCCCCAGGTGCTGTGGGGAGCTCCCCAGGCAGGCTGAGTGCTGACCCTGGCAGGCAGCAGAGTCCCTGCTCCAGCACACAGCCCCTGGGGTGCAGGGACCCCGCTCTGAAGGACAGCCCTGGGCACCCCTGGCTGTACACCTGGCTGCACACCCTTGCAGCCAGCCCCAGGAGAAAGGAAACTTCGTGTGCTGTCCCTCTGATGGTGCTACGCAGAAGCCCTGCTCTGGAGCATGTCCTTCTCCACAGTAAAGAAACCCTGATTGCCATCCTGCCAGATCTTAGCTGCAGCAAGATGTGTGAGCTCTAGGAAGCCCCTCCAGGACATTTGTGTATCGACCTGGAGCCAGACACTTACCGTGTCAAGGCCTGTGTAGATTTCTCCAACAGCGAACTCTCAGCATTAGCCCACTCCACAGTGCCTGTAATATCTCTGCCGTTTCCCCCTCTGCCCTCGCTGCCTGCAGGCAGTGCCCTCAGCCCTGCTGCGCTTTGTAGAGGAGCTGCTCCTGGGCAGAGCTGTCTCTCTGCAGCGCTGCCCGCTTGCCATGAGCTCCCTCCATCCCAGGAGCCCAGCCCAGCTCAGCAGCAGAGGACCAGCCCAAGGCAGCACTTTCTCTGCCCCCTCTGGGCTCCCTCCAGGTGTCCCTGGGGCTCTGGGGGAACCTGCTGTGAAACAGGCTGAAGGAATCATGATGTTCCCTCCCTCCGCTGGAGAGAGACACTTCTTTCCAGTAGAGTCATTTCTCCAAACAGACTGAGTCATGTCCAAGATTCACCTTTTCATGTCCCATCATTAGAGACAGGAAACCAAGACAGTGACCAGGAGGGATCTCCTTTACCTCTGCTGAGGGAAGGGATGCACCCGAGTCATTAGACGCATCTCAGGTGTAGTTTTATAGTCCTGGGGCTGGAAGGGGACTCAGCTCCCTGCCACAAACCCTCAGGATGTCGGATTCCTCTTGCCTCAGTTAAGGTGGGCACAAAACAGGCACCTGCATGTGAGCTGCTTGTCCCAGCTCCCATGGTAATTCATGAAGATAAAGGCCGTGAGTGAGCTGCTGAGACACAACACCTGGTTATCTTTGAGATGCCAGAGGTGACCAAGATGTGTGCTGGTAACTGCAAGATCTAATGGAGCACTTCCTAGAGACAGGGCAGCATCTGGGGCCATCACCTTGGAGGCTGGTGGGAAATTTCTTTGGCCAGGTGAAATGACAGCAGATGCCCACGTTTATGACAACTGAAACTGTAACTATACCTTAGCTCCAGGGCATCCTATAGAGGTCTTCAACTGACCAAAAGGAGTGCCTTCCTGAGGAACCTGTCCTTCCTGGAGATCTGCTACACGTCAGTCACTCTGCCAAAAATGCTGGTGGGTTTCCTGACGGAAGACGGCAGGATCTCCTTCCTTGGCTGTGCTGCCCAGCTCTATTTCCTGGTTTTGTTGGGCAGCATCGAATGCCTTCTCCTGGCTGCCATGGCCTACGACCGCTACATAGCCATCTGTGACCCCCCCCTGCACTACACCCTCATCATGAGCAGGGGTGTCTGCATCAGACTGCTGGTGGGGTCGTGGGTGGTCGTCGTACCAGTGCAAGTAGGACAGACCTACCAGGTGTTCACTTTGCCCTTCTGTGCATCCCTGGACCTTCGCCACTTTTTCTGGGATGTCCCCCCTCTGCTGGAACTGGCCTGTGCAGACACTTTCTGGAACCAAGTGATGCTGTACACCATCATCCTGGTCTTTGCGATCCTTCCCTTCTCCTTCATAGTTATTTCTTACCTTAAAATTATCAGGGCAATTCTGAAAATACCCTCGGTTCTGGGCAGACACAAAGCCTTTTCCACCTACTCTTCACAACTCGCAGTGGTGACACTTTTCTATGGCTCGGCCACAGTTGTCTACTTAAAGCGACGGTCAAGGGATTCTGTAGACCCTGACAAGTACCTTGCCCTGGTTTACACAATTGTGACCCCCATGTTTAACCCTGTCATCTATAGCCTGAGGAACAAGGAAGTGAGAATTGCCTTGAAGAGACTCCTATGGACAAAGTGATACTACAGAGTATGTAAAATAGCCCCAAATAGTCCCAAATGCCCCACTGGGGTACGTGGTTGTCTGAAAAAAGGCATCCCACATTTGCCCCAAAAAACCCCACATGTCCAGCCTGGCTTCCATCCTCCTCAAGAAGGGGGAAGGTGGCCTGAGGCATTCCTGGTATGTCATGCCCCACCGTGATTAATGCAAACAGCTCCTTCAAGCTCTGTCTGACCAATGTAAAGTTAAAGGGAAATAGTCGAATCGTGGTCAGCAGTCAAGGAGGCCCAAAGGTGACACAACCGATGAAGAGATGACTACCCTCAGGTTTGAGAAATCACTTGCTAGACCCCATGGACTGTCTAGAGTGTCACCGCATGGAATCAGCCTAAAAACATCAAAAGTCATGAAGGTCATCTTCCCCTGCTATGATGTCTTGCACTGAGTTGTGTAATGTTTCACTAACTTGACAGAAAGAATAAAAAAAAAAGTCACCGGGGGGAAAGTCCAGCACTGGGATAGAGTCCCAGGGACCCATGGAGTGTCTTTTTGCCATGGTTTAATACCAGTCGGCAACTAAGCACCACACAGCAGCTTGCTCACTCCCCACCCTGGTGGGACAGGAGAGACTCGGAAGGGTAAAAGTGAGAAAACTGGGGGGCTGAGATAAAGGCAGTTTATTAGGTAAAGCAAAAGCCGTGCACACAAGCAAAGCAAAACAAGGAATTCCTCCATCACTTCCCATCAGCAGGCAGGTGTTCAGCCATCTCCAGGAAAGCAGGGCTCCATCACGCGCAATGGTTACTTGGGAAGACACACACCGTCACTCCCAATGCCCTCTCCTTCCTTCTTTTTCCACCAGCTTTTATGGCTCAACACGATGTCATATGGTATGGAATATCCCTTGGTCAGGTGAGGTCAGCTGTCCCAGCCGTGTCCCCTCCAAACTTCTCGCTGGTGGGGTGGTGCGAGGAGCAGAAAAGGCCTTGACATCGTGCAAGCACTGCTCAGCAGTAACTAAACCATCCCTGTGTTATCAACACTGTTTTCAGCACACATCCAAAACGCAGCCCCATGCAAGCTACTATGGAGAAAATTAACTCCGTCCCAGCCAAAACCAGCACACGCATTTATGTGCTGAATCTGCTTTGCCAGTCTGAAACTGTCTCTTTAAAAAATGAGCTAGTGGGGGGTTGTAGCCCAAATGCCTATGCAGCATGAAGTGGGTTTCCCCAAACGGAGCAGCTTTGCACAATGTCTGCTCCACGAGGGGAAATATCTCAGCCTGCAATTGCAAATGGCTGATGCTGTGGAGGACAAATGTGTTTCCTGAGACAATATTCGATATGCAAACAATACAAAAAGATTGGGAAGGTGAATGGGTAGGACAGAAACAGGAAAATTGCCCATCCACTGGAGCTCTGCAGAAGGAGGCTGGAGTGGTGCCCAGCATGAGGTGCTACAGTGGGATCAGCACCTAGACAAGACTTTTGTAGGGAAGGCTTTGCAAAGGAATAGCCTGACCTCACCCACCTGAAAAATAGACCCCGGGCAGCGTATTGAAGTGATGGTGAGATATGTCCCGGGGTAAAAGACCTTTGATGAGAGAAGGCTGGAGAGCTTTGGGTTGCAGAGATTGGAGGTAGTCCTCTGGCAATCTGAGTAGACTAAGCTTTGGAAAGGAGGAAAATAAAGACGCTCTCAAGGACGTTTAAGGAATTAGTGGTCCTGTCACTAATAACACGAACAGCACAGTGCTGTAAGGGAATTCCTTCTTTTTCTTCATTAGGATTAATCAAAGCACTTCAATTTCATTCCCAACATTCATTTCTACTTTACAAAAGGCTCAGCAGTTAGCCTCTGGCATGAAGTTCTTAAAACGCAGTGCTGCTTCTCTCACTGTTACCATTTCAATATTACACTTCTTAGACAGTATTGCCCTTAAATTATCCCTGCTTCATCTCTCTCCTCCCTGTTGTGTGGAGGAGAGGGAGGTGGAAGAGGGGAGCTGTTGCTTTTTTAGCCACAGGCGGCCAAGGGACAGACCCCAGCTTATGCAAAAGCACAAAGGAAGACAACATTTCCATGTGGTGTACGCTAACACAACACCGCTACCTGCATTTCCAGTCTCTGATGTGCTAACTGTGCGGCAGGGAGCCTGGAAGCTCTGAGCTCCCTTCATCTGCCCTGCAATTCAGCATGTAAAATGAAACTAACCTCCTCAAAGAGATTCTTCTGGTTCTCTTCAGAACCTACAGCACCACATTTGCCAGGAGACTGGCCAGGACAGGGAAAGTGGACTCGCATTCCTCTGCACAGAAAGCTTAGGTGTTCCTGGGAAGCTCGGGAGGCATGGCATACCGATTCCTGGGTTCAAGGAGCCGCTCAAAGGCTTTGTGTCCATTTCCATAACGGTGGATTCAATGCCTGGCACACGTGCAGCCTCTGTACTGGGATGCTGATGTCTATGGAGCAACCTGCTCCGACCTCCGAGCTGGCCCTGCTTGGAACCAAAGGTAGAACTAGAGACCTCCTGAGTACAGGAGCATTCCACCCTGAATCGTCCTATGACCCCCTGCTGCAGAGACCCCCACCTCCAGCTGAATCCTTTCTCCTGGGGCACACTGCAAGGCACGGGCTTATGGAAGGGTTGTTGGGAAAGGGAGCGCTGGGATCTCTGGTCCAGCCTCCCAGCAAAGGGTGGGGTATCGCCAGTCCCACAGTCAGCTTGGCTGGAAACTGAAGACCTCCAGAGATGGAGATAACAGAGAGTTCTGGGTGTCCTGCTGCCATCAGCAGCACCCTCTGTTCACTCTTTCTGAAGGCCCAGTGTGAAGGTCCCAGGAGGAAACTTGTGGCTGTTGCCTCTGCCAGGATTCAGCTGCCTTTGAGTGCCCTGCTCCTCACCTTCAGCAGACTAAAGAGACCCAGTTCCTTCTGCCTCTCCACACGGCTCGTGCTTTAGGCCCCAACTCTCATCACAACAAACTGCCTCTGGACATTCTCCAGTTTCTCCATCCACCTTTCAAAATGGGAAACCCACTGGCTCATATGGCATCCATCATAACCCCATGCCCTTCTCCTCAGCCAGGCACGTCATGGTCCTCATGCATGCAGTTTATTCTGCTCAAGATGCAGACCTTGCCTTTCTGTTGGCCAAAGGCACGAGGGTGTGAAGGTCCCTCTGGCCTGAAACTCCCACATGTCAGCATTCGAGATTTGTGGGTCAATGCCTCCAGCAGCATAGCAATATGGGGATTTCTCTCCTGCCAAGTATCAATAATTGTTCCCTATTCCTCTGCCAGGGCAATGCCCTGGACCTGTTCCGACATGAAATCACCCAGATCCTCAGGCTCCCCTGCTCAGATGTCCACCTCAGTGAGGCTGGGTTTATTGTGGTTAGTGCCTGTTTAGCATTTGGTGTTTTGTTTTCATTGTGGTGTCCTATGTGCAGATCTTCAGGGCCGTGCTGAGGATCCCCTCTGAGCAGGGACGGCACAAAGCCTTTTCCACGTGCCTCCCTCACCTGGCCGTGGTCTCCCTGTTTAGCAGCAGTACCGTGTTTGCCCACCTGAAGTCCCCCCAATCTCCTCCCCATCTCTGGATCTGGTGGTAGCTGTTCTGTACTCTGTGGTACCTCCAGTAGTGACACACTATTTACAGCATGAGGAACCGGGAGCTCAAGGATGCCCTTGAGAAAATGATTCCAAGGACATTTTGCTACACTGACAGAATTACCACCTCTGTCCACAAATGATTCCCAGTGTATCTGATTCCAGCTTTTGTTTGTTTGTTTGTTGTGAGGTTGGGTTTTTTGGGGGTTTTTTTGGTTTGGTTTCCTTTGGTTTAAATATCATTATAATATCATTATAATTATCATGCTGTTGATATTTTTCATTCATGGTTTTTATGTTTCTTTCTTCACAAATATTTGCATTTACGTCACTGTATCTGAGTCATGTACCAACTTTGCATGTATAAGTGAGCCTGGCTGCCTTTATAAAAGTATGTTCAACACTACTCAGAATTAGCGTGACTCGTAGCATCTCGATAATACAGTGGGATCTCCCCGGTGCAGTGCTTTCTGTCTGGGCTCTTTCTCCAAAGAGGCATGAGGAACTGCCCCACTGAAATTCCTCTTCCTCCATGTGTTTGGGAGCAAAAAGCCCAGTGTCTCTTTGTGACCTTTTAGAGACAAGATGTCGGACTGGATTTATGCGTCACCAGTCGGTGTCTGATGACAGGTAAGATGGTGAGTGTAACTGAGGGGTGTGCCCAGGGCTCTCACACAGGTGACATTAAGGACACCCATCGTCTAGGAGAGGAATCTGGAGCTGCCTGGAGGGCGCAGTGGTTCTCCAGGAGCGGCATGTTCCCAGGGTTGAGTGGGTATGGAAGAGGTCGGCAAAGATGGGGTTGAGGCCTAAAGTACAGGACATGTGCAGACCTCCTCGGGGCACTCTCCAGTTCCTCCCCACCTCTCTACAGCAGCAATTCCCACAGAGGGACACACCGGTCCAGATGTCACCACACCACGGCTCACTGCAGGGGGATGAAAACTCAAGATGTCTGGGGTGGCAGAGCTTCTCCTACCACGGCCTCAGATGCAGTTGACCTTGTTCACGCTGAGCACGCACCACTGCCTTGTATGGTGTCCCTTGTAGTGCCTACAGCACAGAGGACCCAAATCCTTGCCTGCTAGCCAAATCATTGTATTCCCTTCCCTGCATGCAGTAGTCATGCCACTCTCCTCGAGCTGCCTTTCCCTCTGGACACCTATCAGACAACTTAATGCAATTTCTGGTGCAATGATTGTGAGGCTTTTGGGGAGTCAGCAGTCCTAGGATGAAAGCAAGCACACATTCAAAATTCACCAGGATTCACACGATTTTGAAGGCTTTTGGAAGATGCGGGTATGAACATGTATCACAGTTTCTGCAGGGGCTATGGGAAAGCCCATACGTACAGTAGTGATGTCTCCAGGAGCTGATCTTAAACTCTCCATCTATCCAGGAGCTGGCCCTGGGATTCCCTCATCCTTCCAGTTACCCCATGGAGAAACACATACACACAGACAAACACACACACACACAAACACACACACAGACAAACACACACACACACACACAGAGTCATGTATTTGGTAGCGGGAGGGCTACAGGGGTGGCTTCTGCGAGAAGCTGCTAGAAGCTTCCCCTGTGTCCGATAGAGCTGATGCCAGCCGGCTCCAAGACGGACCCAATGCTGGCCAAGGCCAAGCCTATCAGCAACTGTGGCAGTGCCTCTGTGATAACATATTTAAGAAGGAAGAAAAAGAGAGCGACTGAGACTATTTGAGAGGAACAACTCTGCAGACACCAAGGTCAGTGCAGAAGGAGTGGGAGGAGGTGCTCCAGGCGCCAGAGCAGATTCCTTTGCAGCCCATGGAGGTTGATGGTGGAGCAGATATCCACCTGCAGCCCACAGACGACCCCACACTGGGGCAGGTGGAGACACCTGAAGGAGGCTGTGACCCTGTGGGAAGCCAGCGCTGGAGCAGGCTCCTGGCAGGACCTGTGGACCCATGAAGAGAGGAGCCAACGCTGGAGCAGTTTTTCTGTCAGGACTTGTGACTCCGCTGGGGGACCCATGCTGGAGCAGTCTGTTCCTGAAGGATTGTACCTCGTGGAAGGGACCCATGCTGGAGCAGGTCATGAAGAAATGTAGCCTGTGGGAAGGACTCAAGCTGGAGAAGTTCACAGAGGACTGTCTCCTAGGAGAAGGACCTCACGCTGGAGCAGGGGAAGTGTGAGGAGTCCTCCGTGAGGAGGAAGGAGGGGCAGAGACAATGTGTGACGAACTGACCACAACCTCCATTCTCCGTCCCCCCGTTCTGCTGAGGGGGAGGAGGTAGAGAAATCAGGAGCGAAGTTGAGCCCGGCAAGAAGGGAGGTGTGGGGGAAAGGTGTTTTGAGATTTGGTTTTATTTCTTATCACTCTGTTTCATTTGGTAATAAATTGGATTATTTTTTTCTAAGTTGCGTCTGTTTTGCCCATGATGGTAAATGGTGAATGATCTCTCCCTGTCCTTATCTCAACCCACAAGCCTTTTGTTATCTTTTCTCTCCCCTGTCCAGCTGAGGAGGGGGAGTGATAGAGAGGCTTTGGTGGGAACTCGGCATCCAGCTGGGGTCAACCCACCACAACGGCTCTCTCCATCGCCAAATCACAGAACCATTGAGGCTGGAAGGCAGCCAGCTTCCACCTTCTCTGGGCTTCCTCTTCATGCTTGATTTTTGTCAGGAGCTCCTTTCTTACCCAGTCCAGCCTCCTGCAATGTTGCTTGACTTCCTGCACATCTGGGTGTATTGTTATGAAGCTTGAAGAGGAGATCCTTGTCTAGCAAACAGCTCTTCCCTCTTCTCTGCAGGACCCTAAACCATGGGATTCTTCCAAGCAGGTTCCTCAGCACGCCAAAGCTGTCTCTCCTCAAGTCCTGCTCTTTGCCTTGTTCCCTTCTCTCAGGAACCTCAACTCTACTTTCTCGCGCCCGATATTCCATCCCTGACCAGCTCTTCCTTGTTTCAACGTATGACATCCTGAAGGACCGCCCCCCTCACTGGCCTCTCAGTCACCCTTGTCGGGAAGGCGTTGTCAGTGAACTCCAGAAACCTCCTGGATGGCTTTCACCTTGCTGTTTTGCCCCTTCAGTCAATACTGGGATAGTGCAGGTCTGCCACGACGACCAGGACCTGCAAATATGAGGCTTCTTCCAGGTGTCTGAAGAAGGCCTCATCTACTTCCTCTGCCTCATCAGGAGGTCCACAGCAGACACTCACCAACCACAGTGTTGCATTAGGGGCATTGCTGCGTCACGGGGCTGCATTAGGAGGAACATGGGCCCCTCAAACAACCTGCCTTATCATCCCCCTCAACTCACATTGGTGTGGCCTACACACATGGGTGTGTCCCAGGGTGTGGCTCCCTGTTTTGGAGAAGTAGGGAGAAGTGGGGAGTGTCAAGTGGAGGTCTGCCAAGGTGAGGCTTGGGACCTAGTGCACATGACCTGTGTAGGGTGGTCAAGGGACTGGGCGTTCTTTGGCCCAGCAGTGTGGAGGCTCCAGGCAGTACAGGAGTGGCCTGAGAGTGCTTGAAGAGTTGCTTCAGAGATGAGGGAGCTTCCCTTTGTAGTGAGATAGAGCATGAGAAAGAAGTAATGCCACAAAGTGCAGCTGAGGAGGCCTAGTCTGGACATGAAGAAATGTCACTCAAAGGGCAGTGCCATGGTGTATGAAGTCACCCAGAGGGAAACTGGATCAGCCCAAGGCTTTGTGTTTCAAGGAACAGCCAGGGAGGGTGGAGAGATATCAGTAAAGGAAGGGAGATGCTGAGGTGAGAGCAAGGTGTGGTAGCAGGGTGGATGTCTACAGCCTGCAGAGAAAGAGGCACCAGGCACCTCCGTGCCTGGCAAGATCATGGAGCAGATCCTCCTGGATGGATGCCCCATCCCTGGAAGTGTTTAAGACCAGGTTGGATGAGGCTTTGGGCAATGTGGTCTAGTGGAGGGTGTCCCTGCCCGCAGCAAGGCGGGTTGTAACTAGATGATCTTTGAGC
Source organism: Grus americana (assembly GCF_028858705.1). Classification (NCBI taxonomy): domain Eukaryota; kingdom Metazoa; phylum Chordata; class Aves; order Gruiformes; family Gruidae; genus Grus; species Grus americana. Next base: position 13,417 of record NW_026561803.1, on the reverse strand, counting down.
TCCCTCCCAACCCAAACCATTCTATGATGATTCAATGAGGAGGAGGAGGTACAGGTGTGGAACACCATAGGACGATGGCCTGCAGTGGAGAGGACAGAGGGATGAAGAAAGTCTGAAAAGCCCCTGTCCTGGTTTTAGCTGAGAGGGTTGATTTTCTTCATAGTAGCTAGTGTGAGGATATGTTTTGGATTTGTGCTGGAGACAGTGTTGATAATATGGGGATGTTTTTGTTCTATGGGCTTATTGTTGAGCAGTGTTTACACGGGGCCAAGGCCTTTTCTGCTTCTTGCACTGCCCTGCCAGCGGGATGGCTGGGGGTGCACAAGAAGTTGGGAGGAGACACAGACAGGACAGGTGACCCAAACTGACCAAAGGGATATTCCATACCATATGACGTCATGCTCAGTTTATAAGGAGCTTGGGGGAAGAGAAGGGGGGGGGGGGGGCGGCGTTCGGAGTGATGGCGTTTGTCTTCCCAAGTAACCGTTACGCGTGACAGAGCCCTGCTTTCCTGGAGATGGCTGAACACCTGCCTGCCCATGGGGAGTGGTGAATGAATTCCTTGCTTTGCTTTGCTTGTGCGTGTGGCTTTTGCTTTACCTATTAAAATGTCTTTATCTCAACCCACGAGTTTTCTCACTTTAACTTTTCCAGTTCTCTCCCCCATCCCGATGGGGGGAGCAAGTGAGCGGCTGCGTGGTGCTTAGCTGCCGGCTGGGGTAAAACCACGACAGGTGGAGAATCGCTTCCCCTGCCTGCGCTCCTGCTCATACAGCCCCAGAGGCTCTTGGCCTTCCTTGCTGATAGCTCTTCTTCGGCCTAAGGGAACCCAAGGCCCACCAGAGTGTTTAACACAGAGCTGCAACCCAGCCAAGCAGCCCCTAGCCTATGTGACCGCAGGGGCTTAGTCCACTCCAGGGCAGGCCTTTGGGTTTGTCCTTGCTGGATATTATGAGGTTCCTGTTGGCCCATCCCTCCTGCTTGTCTTGGTTCCTTGGGATGGCAGCCCTGCCCTCCAGAGTATCAGCTCCTCTCCTCGGTTTGGTGTCATCTGCAAGCTTGATGAGAAAGCATGCTTTCATCTCCTCCAGGTCCGTAAAACCACATGAAAGAGGGCATGTTGCAGGATGGATCCATGAAGGACCCTGCAGCTACAGGTCCCCAGCAGTGTATCTCCCATTCACCACATCCCTCTGAGCCCGAACATGGAATCAGTTTTTAATCCACTTATCTACCCAGGCAGACCAGAGGATCATAATAGGAATTAAAGAATATAGTGGGGGATAGCGTTAAAATCCTTGCTTTTGTCTAGGTAAATGAAATCCACTGCTCTCCCTTCACTCGGAAATACAATCCTTTCATCTCAGAAAGCAGTGTGGATGGTCAGGCATGATGTACCTGAGTAAACGCAGTCACCCTCTGCTTCAGAACCCCAGAAATGGGATCCAAGAGGACACACTCTGGGATGCATTCCTCAACCAAAAGGAGGGTGAGAAGCCTTCAGGTTCCCAGCTCATCCCTGGGGCCTTTTTGGAAGATGCATGCAATGTTTGCTTTTTGCAAGTCCTCAGGGAGTGCCCCGGATGACCTGTCCAAAGTGACACATAGCAGTGTCACTGTGACTTCCTGGCCAGCACCCTTGGATGGAGTCCCTCTGGTCCCATGGACTGGTAAAGGTTTGACTTTGCTCAGGTGAGCCCTGACTTGATCCTCACTCACTGCAGGTTGTTCTCCATGGGTTCTGCCTCAAGGCACAAAGGCCTGGGAGACCTTGCTGATGAAGATGAAGCCAAAGGCGCCAAAGGTATCTCAGACCTGTTGATACCTGCCCTTGGTAAATTCTGCAGTGGCCCCACATGGTCTTTCTTTCTTCTTTAACTGTAACTTCATCAGTAACAGCTCATCTTGGTGCCATTAAATTCCCTTATGAGAGTCAACTGACTGTCTGTATGCACCACTGCTGTCCTTGCAGGAGGTTGTCCTGAAACACCAGCTGTGCTGGGCTCTGCTGCCTATCAGTACTGCTGCTCATGAGATCCCTCCTGAAGGTCCCCAGTCTGCCCCTCTGACATCCCAAGGGCCCATATATGCAAAGACGCGCTATGTTCATAGCAGAGACGCGCTTGGACTATGTGTTAGATGGCAATGTCAATGATGATATGAGCTGTAGATGTAGATGATGAGGTAGCTGACATGAGGTGCCCACAGAGCCAGCAAAACCTGCTGTCCTCACCAATGCCCGAGATAAGCAGGGCTGGGCTGTGCAGCCCTGACAGGAGACCATGAGACGTTATAGTCAGGGCAGACCTGGGAAATACAGCTGATGGGGAAGAGAAGGAGACATAGCCGTCCCTATGGCACATGCCTCCATTTGGTCAGAGGAACACCTCTATAGGTTGCCCTGAACCTACTGATCAGGGACAGGATTCTTTGTACTGAATGTCAGCATCTGCTGTCATGTCTGTTGGCCAAAGGAATTCCCCAACAGCCTCCAAGGCGATGCCCTCACATGCCGCCCTGTCCCTCACAATTGTTCCATTACAGCTTGCTGCCACCTGCACGTGCCTTGGACCACCTGTGGCACCTCAAATGGCACCAGGTTTTAGCATCAGAAAAGTTCACTCCTGGCCTCTCTCTCCATTATTAACATGGCAGCTTAGATAAGGAGCTCAGACCTATTTGACTGAAAAAGGGGAAACATCAAATGCATTTTTAACAAGGGAAAAAAGGAAGACTCTGAGAACTACAGGCTGGTCAGTCTCACCTCTGTGCCTGGCAAGATCATGGAGCTGCCAAGGAGGTGACTGGTGACAGCCAACATGTCTTCACTAAGGGCAAATTGTGCCTGACAGATTTGGTGGCATTCTATGTTGGGGTTACAGCATTGGTGGATAAGGGAAGAGTGGCTGACATCATCTACCTGGAACTGTGCAAGGCATTTGACACTGTCCTGCACAACATCCTTGTCTCTAAATTGGAGAGACATGGATTTGACAGATGGACCTCTCAGTGGATGAGGAGTTGGCTGGACGGTCTCACTCAAAGAGTTGTGGTCAACGGCTCAATGTCCAAGTGGAGATCAGCTACAAGTGGCGTTCCTCAGGGGTCGGTACTGGGACCGGTACTGTTGAATATCTTTGTCGGTGACATGGACAGCAGGATCGAGTGCACCCTCAGCAAGTTTGACGACAACACCAAGCTGTGTGGTGTGGTCAACATGCTGGAGGGAAGGGATTCCATCCAGAGGGACCTTGACAGGCTGGAGAGGTGGTCCCATGCAAAACTCATGAAGTTCAACAAGTCCGAGTGCAAGGTCCTGCATGTGGGTCAGGGCAATTCCAAGCACAACTACAGGCTGGGCAGGGAATGGATTGAGAGCAGCCCTGAGGAAAAGGACTTGGGAGTGTTGATTGATGAGAAGCTCAACATGAGCTGGCAATGTGCGCTAGCAGCCCAGAAAGCCAACTGTGTCCTGGGCTGCATCACCAGCAGCGTGACCAGCAGGTCAAGGGAGGTGATTCAGCCCCGCTACTCCGCTCTTGTGAGACCCCACCGGCAGTACTGTGTCCAGCTCTGGGGTCCTCAGTACAGGAAAAACATGAAGCTGTTGGAGTGAGTCCAGAGGAGGCCATGAAGATGATCAGAGAGCTACCTAAAGGGGCTACAGGAAAGCTGGAGAGGGACTGTTTATCAGGGAGTGTAGTGACAGGACAAGGGGTAATGGGTTTAAACTAAAAGAGGGGAGATTTAGATTAGATATTAGGAAGAAATTCTTCACTGTAGAGGGTGGAGAGGCCCTGGAAGAGGTTGCCCAGAGAAGCTGTGGAAACCCCCTCCCTGGAAGTGTTCAAGGCCAGGTTTGGGCAACCTGGCCTAGTGGAGGGTGTGCCTGCCCATGGCAGGGGGGTTGGAACTAGATGCTCTTTCAGGTCCCTTCCGACCAAAGCCATTCTATGATTCCATGATTTTTTTGCAGCTGAGCTGAGGCAAGAGGAATCCCACCTCCAGTGGGTCTGTGGGTTGCACTGGAGAAGCTGAATCCCCTCTGGCCTCAGGAATACTGATGAGAGCTGAGATGCCTTCATTGACTTGGTTCCATCCCTGCCCTGCACAGAAGGAAATGATCCCCTGCCTGTCACTGCCTGTGTGTCCTGCCTGACAATGGGGCAGGAATGGGGGTTTCCAGAGGGGAACATTGACACCTCCTGTAGATCTGCACACCCTGGAAGAGCAATTCCCATCGCAGGAATCAGCCTGTCCAGTGCTTAGGGAGGGACACTGGGTGATTACTTCAGTCTGCTTCAAATTCTGCTCCCCAGGAGAGACCCTGCTGCCTTTCGTGAGCTGTCAGCCCTGGAGGCCCAGGGACACCTCGAGGGAGTCGGGGAGGGTGGGGAGGGGGCAGAGAAAGTGGCACTTTGGGCTGTTGTGCTGCTGCTGAGCTGGGCTGGGCTCCTGGGATGGAGGGAGCTCATGGCAAGCGGGCAGCGCTGCAGAGAGACAGCTCTGCCCAGGAGCAGCTCCTCTGCAAAGCGCAGCAGGGCTGAGGGCACTGCCTGCAGGCAGCGAGGGCAGAGGAGCGAGGAGAAGAGAGGAAAGAGGCAGTCTGGGGTGTGAGAATGTTGCAAAGTAACAGGAGGAGAAATGTCCACACCACTTGGCACGGTAGGTCTGTGGCAGCAGGACAAAGCAGCTGCAGTTCCTGGAGAGACCTCCAAAAGCTGGCACATGCCACAGCCTGTGGGATCTATCAGGAGGACGCTCACAAGGTCTCTGGTGTGGAGGAGGAGGAGGACGTGCTGCAGAGCAGGGCTTCCCTGCCACAGCGTCAGAGGCACAGGGCATGACGGCTGCCTTCTGCCAGGAACGGCCGCAGGGGTGTGCAGGTGGGTGTGCAGCCAGGGGTGCCCAGGGCTGTCCTTCCGAGCAGGGTCCCTGCACCCCAGGGGCTGTGTGCTGGCACAGGGACTCTGCCGCCTGCCAGGGTCACCCTCAGCCTGCCCGGGGAGCTCCCCATGGCGCTGTGGGGAGCAGCTGTGGGTGGAAGGAGCGACCTCTGTCAGGGTAGGGTCCTTCTGCTGTCGAGAGGGTGCTGCGTGGGTCAGGGTTGCTCACAGCTCCAGGGTAGCCCTGGGGATTTCCAAGGGGTCTTTTCAAGATGGTTTTCCCTGTAAGGGAAGGTGTCTGCCTTTTGAGGTTTCTCATCTTGGTCGGCTGGTTGGGCAGTGGGACATTTCCAAGGGGGCTTTTGAATCCAGAGGTCAAAGGAGGGTCTCCTGTATGGCTAAGGAGCTTTCCTCATCTGTGATTCAGTGTGCAGCTGTGGGGGCTACAGACAGCACCAGCATCACCTTTCCAGTCTCATCAGGCTTTGTGTGACCTTCTCTGTAGCCCCTGCACACACACAGAGAGGCTGCAGGGCAGAGCTGGGCACACAGGGGCTGGCATGGGGTCTGTGAGCAGAGAAGAGACGTGGGGCCAGAGAAAGAGCTCCTGGCAGGGACAGCTCCAGGCAGGAGAGATGGGCAGGAAAGGAAGGAACTGCTCATGGAAACCCTGTTGCAGGGGAGACAGGGGCACCTCCCGGCCACCCCTTGCAGTGCAGATGCCTTCCCTGAGAAACCCCCTTCATCCCTCCCACCCAGCACATCCTTGGCCCTCACGGACATTGGGGTCTAGGGTAGGAGTCACCTCTCTGTCCAGCAGACCAGCAGAAGAGGCGAAGGGCATCCCTCCTGCCACATATTTATTTCCCGCTGACCAGCAATCGGATGGAAGGCAACTGTCCTGCAGTATCAGTCTCTGGGAGGTGACATGCACAGCTGGGTCAGGGTAATGCTTTCCCGAGTGCCCGGCTGTCTCTGCCCTGGCCTCTCTCAGCCAGACCCTCCCTGTGCTTTTCCTTGTTTCTCCCTGTGATTGTTTTAAAGTTACCTTTTTATTGCGGTCAGACTCCCTGGGGGTGGGAGGTTCAGCTGCAGAGTCACGGGCTGATCTTGTTCATCCATTCATGTGGGCATGTCCTTGGGAACAAGTGTCCCAGCTTTCCTCTGACGTGTGGGGCTGTGGGCAATGGAGTCTGTGGGGCTGGAGAATGAGCTGGATTTCCCTTAATCAGATGCTGTCGTTAGGACACTTGGCTAAGTCCTTGGGGTGTCCTTCCAAGGTGTGAGCTGCCCTCCAGGATGCAAGCCTGCCCCATAGCACCTTTGTGTTATCTGAAAGCCCCATGGAGAAATGCCGAGATGCTACAACCAAGGAAAAGCTGTTGGGTTGGTGAAATGAGCCGCGTTTCTTCTTGTCTACAAGTGGGGTGCTGAGACCTTGAGAAAGGGTGAGACATTTTGTGGTCTGCGCTGGATGCCTCTGCTCTCAGCAGTGTCTGGTTGTATGACATAACCTAAGAGTGTGGTCACTCTCCACCTCATGAAGGTACAAGCTGGGAACAAGACGGAGGGACAGACCAGCTCCCCTCACTCTGCTCTAAGCCACAGGCAATCCTCTTGCCTCGCACGACTCACTCTGTGCTCCCTGAGTGCAGCAGAAATGCTGAGGGTTTCTGACATCCCAGAACACCTCCCGAATGTCTCAAACTGCCTTCTGCCATCCTAGTTCCTTAGTCCGCAGAGTGCAGATGCTGACAGGCCCTTTTTCGTTAGGAGCGGATTCACCTGACAAAGCCAAACCCAGGACTGGCCCCTGTCCCCACCGTTCCCATGAACCCACTGCTGCAGAGCAGGGCTGACTCCTCGGCAGCCAGCGGGCAGAGGCTCTGCTCCTCACAGCAAAATCAGCCAGCACCAACCAGAGCTGCACCCATGGAAGTGTAGGAGGTCTCCTGGGAAATGAGAAGGGCTGTATGCAGTAGGGGCAGAGTCTATGGGTAATGGATTTCATTTTGCTCAGAGAAGTCTCTGCTAACTGACTGTGTTTTCCTCCTTGAACAGTTCCCCATGCTCAGAGTGAACAAATGTCCAACGGCACCTCCATCACCCGGTTCCTCCTCCTGGCATTCGCAGACACACGGAAGCTGCAGCTCTTGCACTTCGGGCTCTTCCTGGGCATCTACCTGGCTGCCCTCCTGGGAAACGGCCTCATCATCACCGCCATAGCCTGTGACCACCACCTCCGCACCCCCATGTACTTCTTCCTCCTCAACCTCTCCCTCCTCGACCTGGGCTCCATCTCCACCACTCTCCCCAAAGCCATGGCCAATTCCCTCTGGGACACCAGGGACATCTCCTACCAAGGATGTGCTGCACAGCTCTTTCTGTTTGTTTTTTTCATTTCAGCAGAATTGTATCTTCTCACCATCATGGCCTATGACCGCTACGTTGCCATCTGCAAACCCCTGCACTACGGGACCCTCCTGGGCAACAGAGCTTGTGCCCACATGGCAGCAGCTGCCTGGGGCAGTGGGTTTCTCTATGCTTTGCTGCACACAGCCAATACATTTTCCCTACCCCTCTGCCACGGCAATGCTGTGGACCAGTTCTTCTGTGAAATCCCCCAGATCCTCAAGCTCTCCTGCTCAGACGCCTACCTCAGGGAAGTTGGCCTTCTTGTGGTTAGTGCCTGTTTAGCATTTGGGTGTTTTGTTTTCATTGTGGTGTCCTATGTGCAGATCTTCAGGGCTGTGCTGAGGATCCCCTCTGAGCAGGGACGGCACAAAGCCTTTTCCACGTGCCTCCCTCACCTGGCCGTGGTCTCCTTGTTTCTCAGCACTGGATCATTTGCCCACCTGAAGCCCCTGTCTGTCTCCTCCGCAACCCTGGATCTCGTGGTGTCACTTCTGTACTCGGTGGTACCTCCAGCCATAAACCCCCTCATCTACAGCATGAGGAACAAGGAGCTCAAGGATGCAGTGTGGAAACTGATGACCGGATGTTATTCAGAAGCAAAAAACTGCCCCTCTTCTGCACAGCATTTATTTATGATGTAACTTATTACAGGTCCAGTCTGTCTGTATTTTTTGTTTTTGGGGTGGTGTTTTACTTGTAATGATGTTGTCATCCCCTCTCTCATTCACTGTCTGCTTTCTTTTCTGACTGAGTGGCTGTGTATATGGAGAGCCTTGCTCTCTCTGTGTTACAATAAAAAATAAATAAAAGGGTCCTGCAGTGCCTTTCTGAGATCCTTCCACAAACGAGAAAATTTTGAGCCTTAACTTCATTGTGCAGGTAGGATTTCAGGAAAGGCAAAGGTCACCTGGGAAAGTCAAGAGTGAAAAGATGAGCTTTGATCACCTGTTAGAGACCCATTAGAGATGACCTTTAGGCTGCACAACTGAAATGCCAGCCTGCTGCTGCTGCTGAACAGGGAGGGTGATTTAATAACAGCAGGCACAGGTGGGGCTGAGGGACTCAATGCCTTCTGTGCCTGAGTGTTTACTGAAAAGGTCTCCAGGCCTCTGTGCTCAGGGAAATGGTTCAAGGAGGAGAAGAGCATCTATGGGCAAGAACCTCCTGAACTCCAGCAAGGGCAAGTGGCAGTTTCTGCCCCTGCAGGGGACTCACCCTGGCAATGGCACAGCCTGGGGGCTGCCTGGCTGGGAGCAGCCCTGTGGGAAAGGTCTCGGTGGGCAGGGAGCTGGACGGGAGGCGGCCGTGTGCCCTGGCAGCAAGGGAGGCCACCAGCATCCTGGGCTGTCAGAGCAGGAGCACGGCCAGGAAATTGGGGGAAGGGATTTTCCAGGTTACTGCATCCCGATTTCAGATCCCCAGTAGAGGAAGGATGTTGGCAAGCTGTAGCAGGTTGAGCAAAGGGCCCTCAAGAATGTCAGGATGCTGCCTATGAGGAGAGGTTGAAGGAGCTGGGCTTGTCCTGCCTGGAGAAGGGAAGTTCTTGCAGAAGCATTGCACCGTTCCCAGGAAGTCCGAGTCAGGCTTATGTGCGTGGTACAAGACGTAAGGACAAGAGGCAATGGCCCGGAACAAGAGAGGGTCAGGCTGCATATAGGGAGAGAGTTTTCCAGCATGAGGATAGTCAAATGCTGGAAGCCATTTCCCAGGGAGTGTGCACTGTCTCTGCCCCAGAAAGCAAACAGGATGTGTTTCGATAAAGCTGTGAGTAGTTTGGTCTGAGCCTTCTTTGAGCAGGAGGTTCAGACACCTCCCGAGGTGCCTTCCAGCATGAATGAGACACCTGAAGGAGGCTGTGACCCCATGGGAAGCCCGCGCTGGAGCAGGCTCCTGGCAGAACCTGTGACCCCATGGAGAGAGGAGCCCACGTTGTAGCAGTTTTATTGGCAGGACTTGTGACCCCACGGGGGACCCATGCTGGAGCAGTCTGCTCCTGAAGGACTGCACCCTGATGAAGGCACCCACGCTGGAGCAGGTCATGAAGAAATGCGGCCCATGGGAAGGACCCACATTGGAGAAGTTCATGAAGGACTGTCCCTGATGGGAAAGACCCCCCGTTGGAGCAGGGGAAAAAAGTGAGGAGGATGGAGCAGCAGAGAGAAAGTGCGATGAACGTGCGAGATATGCGGAAAGATTTCAGCCGCCTTCCAGGGGAGCACATTATTACCTGGCTGCTCCGCTGCTGGGATAACGGGGCCAGTAGCCTGGAACTGGAGGGCAGGGAGGCCAAGCAGCTAGGTTCCTTGTCTAGGGAAGGGGGAATTGACAAGGCAATTGGGAAGAAGGCACAGGCCCTCAGCCTCTGGAGGCGACTCCTGTCAAGTGTGAGGGAAAGGTATCCTTTCAGCGAAGATGTTGTATGTCGGCCAGGCAAGTGGACCACTATGGAGAGAGGTATCCAATATCTGAGGGAATTAGCTGTGCGGGAGATGCTTTATTATGATCCGGACAATGCACAGTTGCCCACAGACTCCGATGAAGTCCAGTGTACCCGACCCATGTGGCGAAAATTTGTACGAAGTGCACCATCATCGTACACCAACTCACTGGCAGTCATCGACTGGAAAAGTGAAGAGGCACCCACAGTGGACGAAGTCGCTGGCCGACTCCGGCAATATGAAGAGACCCTTTCTTCCTCCCTCATCTCGGCTGTGGAGAAACTGTCCCAGGACGTCCGGCAACTCAAAGAGGATATATCTTACTCCCCACCTGTGCAGACCCGTATTGCAGCTGTTAGGAGTAAGCGTTTTTCTGCTCCAGAGAGGGGATATGGAGCATACACACCACGAGATATCCTGTGGTTTTATCTGCGTGACCACGGAGAAGACATGAGGAAATGGGATGGGAAGCCTACCTCAACCCTGCGGGCACGAGTACATGAGCTACAAGGCAAGACAGCTGTACAAAGGGACTCTTCCAGAAAGAATGCCGCTCCAGTTTCCACCCGGCAGCCCCCCAGACCAAGTGAAAGGCCCGATCGCACTTATGATCCTCTTGAAGGGACTTCTAAGTCCTTTTTGCAAGAGGTGAATAGTGACTATGATGAGCAGGATTAGAGGGGCCCTGCCTCCAGCCAGGTGGAGGAAAGGGACAATAGGGTTTATTGGACTGTGGATCCGATGGCCTGGCACATCGGACCCACAAGAGTACAAAGCCCTAGTGGACACTGGTGCACAGTGTACCCTAATGCCATCGAGCTAGGAAGGGGTGGAACCGATATCTATTTCTGGTGTGACGGGGGGATCCCAACAGTTGACTCTGTTGGAGGCTGAAGTAAGTCTAACTGGGAATGAGTGGCAAAAGCACCCCATTGTGACTGGGCCAGAGGCTCCATGCATCCTGGGCATAGACTACCTCCAAAAAGGGTATTTCAAAGACCCAACATGCTACCGGTGGGCTTTTGGAATAGCTGCTTTGGAAGCGGAGGAAATTGAACCATTGTCTAGTTTGCCCGGCCTCTCGGAGCAACCTTCTGTTGTAGGGTTGCTGAGGGTTGAAGAGCAACAGGTGCAAATTGCTACCACAACTGTGCACCGGCGGCAATACCGCACCAACAGAGACTCCCTGGTTCCCATCCATGAGCTAATTCGTCAACTGGAGGGTCAGGGAGTGATCAGCAGAACCCGCTCACCCTTTAACAGTCCCATATGGCCAGTGCGGAAGTCCAATGGAGAGTGGAGGCTAACAGTAGACTATCGTGGCCTGAATGAAGTCACACCACTGATGAGTGCTGCCGTGCCAGACATGTTGGAACTCCAGTACGAACTGGAGTCAAAGGCAGCCAAATGGTATGCCACAATTGATATAGCTAATGCATTTTTCTCGATCCCTTTGGCAGCAGAGTGCAGGCCACAGTTTGCCTTCACTTGGAGGGGTGTCCAGTACACCTGGAATCGACTGCCCCAGGGGTGGAAACACAGCCCCACCATTTGCCATGGACTGATCCAGACTGCACTGGAAAAGGGTGAAGCCCCAGAGCACCTGCAATACATTGATGACATCATTGTATGGGGCAGCTCAGCAGAGGAAGTTTCTGAGAAAGGGAAGAAAATAATCCAAATCCTGCTGCAGGCTGGCTTTGCCATAAAACAAAGTAAGGTGAAGGGGCCTGCGCAGGAAATCCAGTTTTTAGGAATAAGGTGGCACGATGGGTGGCGTCAGATCCCAATGGATATTATCAACAAAATAGCAGCCATGTCTCCACCAACCAACAAAAAGGAGACACAGTGTTAGGTGTTGTGGGTTTCTGGAGAATGCACATTCCGAATTACAGTCTGAGTGTAAGCCCTCTCTACCACGTAACCTGGAAGAAGAATGATTTCAAATGGGGCCCTGAGCAACGACAAGCTTTTGAACAAATTAAACAGGAAATAGTTCATGCCGTAGCTCTTGGGCCAGTCCGGGCAGGACCAGATGTACAAAATGTGCTGTACACCGCAGCCGGGGAGAATGGCCCTACCTGGAGCCTCTGGCAGAAAGCACCAGGGGAGACTCGAGGTCGACCCCTGGGGTTTTGGAGTCGGGGATACAGAGGATCCAAGGCCCGCTACACTCCAATGGAAAAGGAGATATTGGCAGCCTATGAAGGGGTTCGAGCTGCTTCAGAGGTCATTGGCACTGAAGCACAGCTCCTCTTGGCACCCTGACTGCCAGTGCCGGGCTGGATGTTCAAAGAGAGGGCCCCCTCTACACACCATGCAACCAATGCTATGTGGAGTAAGTGGGTCGCACTGATTACACAGCGGGCTCGAACAGGAAACCCCAATCATCCAGGAATTCTGGAAGTGATCATGGACTGGCCAGAAGGGAAAGATTTTGGAATGTCGCCAGAGGAGGAGGTGACACGTGCTGAAGAAGCCCCACCGTATAATAAACTAACAGAAGATGAGAAACCATATGCCTTCTTCACTGATGGGTCCTGTCGCATCGTGGGAAAGCATCGAAGGTGGAAGGCCGCTGTATGGAGTCCTACACGGGGAGTTGCAGAAGCTGCTGAAGGAGAAGGTGAATCGAGCCAGTTTGCAGAGGTGAAAGCCATCCAGCTGGCTTTAGATATTGCTGAAAGAGAAAAGTGGCCAACACCGTACCTCTATACTGACTCATGGATGGTGGCCAATGCCCTGTGGGGGTGGGTACAGCAGTGGAAGCAGAGCAACTGGCAACGCAGAGGCAAACCCATCTGGGCTGCCCCATTGTGGCAAGATATTGCTGCCCGGCTAGAGAAGCTGGTTGTAAAGGTACGTCATGTAGATGCCCACATACCCAAGAGTCGGGCCACAGAGGAACATCAGAACAACCAGCAGGTGGATCAGGCTGCCAAGATTGAAGTGGCTCAGGTGGATTTGGACTGGCAGCATAAGGGTGAATTATTTATAGCTCGGTGGGCCCATGACACCTCAGGCCATCAAGGAAGAGATGCGACATATAGATGGGCCTGTGATCGAGGGGTGGACTTGAGCATGGATGCCATCTCACAGGTCATCCATCAATGTGAAGCATGTGCTGCAATCAGGTAAACCAAGTGGGTAAAGCCTCTGTGGTATGGAGGACAATGATTGAAATATAAATATGGGGAAGCATGGCAAATTGACTACATCACACTCCCACAAACCCACCAAGGCAAGCGTTATGTTCTTACAATGGTGGAAGCAACCACTGGATGGCTGGAAACATATCCTGTGCCCCATGCCACAAAGAGCATGGCATTGAGTGGGTGTATCACATCCCTTGCCATGCACCAGCCTCCAAGAAAATGGAAAGGTACAATGGACTGCCCGCAGCAGGGGGGTTGGAACTAGATGATCTTTAGGGTCCCTTCCAACCCAAACCATTCTATGATTCTATGACTGCTAAAAACTATCCTGAGAGCAACGGGTGGTGGGACCCTCAAACACTGGGACGCACATCTAGCAAAGGCCACCTGGTTGGTTAACACTAGGGGATCTGCCAATCGAGCTGGCCCTGCCCAATCAAAATTTCCACGCCCAGTGGAAGGGGATAAAGTTCCTGTAGTGCCTATGAAAAATATGTTGGGAAAGACAGTTTGGGTTATCCTG